>NC_069144.1:3732553-3799438 GCF_943734635.1 Anopheles cruzii
AGGCGGAAAACAGGAAACAAATCCGCAGAAGCAGAACCATACACGCGCCGGCGCTCGCGGCCCTCTATTATTTCTGCCGCCGAATGTGCGCGGAGTATAATTAAATTGTTGTTGCGGCTGTTGTGGAAGTGAATGTCTGCGGCCTCCGACATTACACCTTTATGTGGTACAAAGGCTCATGTAGACCGTCTTCGTTTGAAGTCCGTTTTATTGGAACGACTTAGCAATTTGGGCATTCCAAAAAAGCAAACGCATTGATCGAAGTATTCTAGTATCTTCCCCCATGGGCGGCAAGGATGGTTCCGGAAAAGGTTCAGTCCGTTGGCCATTCAGTCACCCGCAAGCAAAGGGCCGCGAAACAACTTGGCGTAATTGGCCACCACCGGCACCACCTTCCCAAACGGATGTTTTTTTTCCAGCGAACCTAGCGAAGAAAAGTAACATCCATCGCAAAAACCCGGGCCAGCTGAACGGAAAGTGAAACTTATGCCGTACGTTTCGTGACCAGCCATGCGGACGAAGCAGCCCGTATGGTTAGGGTTGGCGATGTGTTAACTGTACCCAGAGCGCATAAAGTAATTGGCAGTTGATGTTCGTATGAGTGGCTCAAATTTAGTGGGCTTGGGAATGGCGGAAGACGGAATTCGCGTGTGTCGCCTGCCGTGCTGAGTATAATTCGATAATTGAAGAGAGTAATCCCAGAAATGCCACCATCAAATCGGGGCCAGCGCCCCGCTACGCAAATACCGACCAGCAGTAGCAGCACCAGTCAGTGTCCCTTCCCCAGATTCCCCAGGGGTGCGGAGGAATGTGCGGTGCGTTGATGCGTGATGGCAGCACGCATCACAATTAGACATTGATTTGTGCGCGCCCTCCCCGGGGAGGGCTGCTACTAGAGTTTGCAGGGTGATTTCACGTCGCACCAACATGGCCAAGTAGAGAGCAGCGCAGCCAAGTTGTTGGTTGGGTGCGGCGGCAGTGGCCGTGGCGGTGGCGTGCATTCGGACATTGATTGATTTTCTACCCCCGGCAACGTGGGGGGTCAATGGGCGGCCGGGAAAACGGTGAAAACGTTCCAAAGTGAAGCTCGGAACGCTGCGTTGCGCATTGCGTTTAAAGTGCAATCTGGCTCTGGCCAGAAGCCGGGCAATCTTCCTAAATTAGGCGTCATTTCAGAATGCACCCCCCGACGACGATTGGCATTCTTTCCGAGAAAGATAAACACCGACCGATGATTGCGCTCTTGGTAGCGAAATTCTTGCCGGCTTCCCGAGACTTGGTGAGAGACCATGGTGGGTTCGGCTTCATCGTAACGTCTCCATCATGAAGGCGTCGAGTGAGTGGTCCTTGAGAAAGTGCCAAATGCCGCAGTGAAAGATAAAATTAAGGCCTTCATCAGAAGAAGCACAGGATTCTTGATCCGAGACGGATCTTGAGCGAGGAAAAAAGACCTTAACTCGGATGAGTTGTGTTTTAATTAAGTTTAGTCGGAGACGGCTCCGACGGGGAACAGAATGCTGCAATTTGGGTTTATTTATGCATTCACCCATTGTTGGCTTTTGCGGTCGTCCTTTTTCGGGCACTCTTTGGCTGGACAGAACCGACTGGTATTAGCATAAAGGTTGTTCAAGATGTTCTGTCACCATCTTGTGCCACCGATTAGAGCGAAGCATATGGGGGCTTCGGGGCCACGGCAATTGTATAACGTCAATTAGAAAAGATTGTTCGAAACTCGAGAGACGGCTTAGCAGAGAAAATTTCAAATCAAGCTCCATCAACACCGGCCCGGGGGCCCTGTAACATGTTCCAACGAGCTGAACAACGAGCGCAGATATTTTTTTTTCACGCCATTTGTGGAGTCGCATGTAACACATTTTCTCTCATCATCGTTCATTGATTCCGAAAATTCGTGCAGGAAACCAAAATTAAATCTTTGAACCACACGCTAATCGGGACCGCGCGAACGAACCGGACCGGACCGGACCACGAAGAAGCATAATGTTCAGGGCAGCATGACAGCAACTCTTTTCTCTCCTCGCCAAAGGGTTCGCGGCGTCTAACACACGGCGCCTTTTTTCGTCGATTTTCTTATTTTAATCCCAACTTTCGATTCGAGATCGAGATCCTGTTGCACCACGAGTTCCACCACAGCACAAGTCACGCCATCACAATCCAGAGCACTTTACTCACGTTCACCGAACTGTGACTCGAGCTAAAGACGCACCCAAAACACACACACGTGCGCACGAATGGACAATTGATTTCCCGTAAGCGTTGTGAACAAAAAAAAAAATCAATCTCGCAAATACACAAAAATACGCACGACCGGTGAGCACGTGGTGATCTTGCGCACGCGCGCGTTACTCGACCGTTGGCGGAGAACTGAAACGGCGCGCTGCTCGTGGGCCGAACCCAAGCATGGAGCGTCGGACAGCCCTTCCCATTTCGGCAACATACTGTTCGAAAACATAGTTTTCGGGGGGCGCATCGTGCCGGGTATTCGCCCTCCGAAGTGGCCATCGTGTGGGTGCGGACACAGCGAACGCACACACACGCGTACATAAATTATCAATCGGCGCGGCGCGGGGGGGCTTTCGCTATCAACAAACGTGTGCGCGAGTGAGGTTCACCAAACGCGAGGCTGGCTTTCTATTGGGCATCGGCCATCAACTCGGCGTGGTCCGGCGACATGCACTGGATGATGCGGTGTGCAGGTGCATTCCCGGCGCGCATCCGTAATGTGCCATCGCGGACAAATCGGTGGCCAGTTGGTCGATAGGGGTTTTTCCTCCCATCCCGCCCGCAGCAGAGGGCGTTGTTTCCACTTTCGACGCACGCACGGCACAACAAAACATCCGACTGTGGTGTGGTTTGTTTATTATTATTGTGTGTTGTGGCGATTCGTCTGGCAACAATGTGTTTACCTTCAGCCATAGGTACGTTGTTGTGAAACAAATTCGTGAGGCAACGCAAAAAGCAACTGCTTTCGTTCTATTGCATTCCGGACGGCGCAGGGCCGCCTTACAGGGTTGGGCAATGTTTGCGCGGGGGGCTTTTTGCAATTTTGCAAAACAAATCGTTCGGACACGTAAATTTGGATTGCGTATCACTTGACTGGTGCGGTGCGCACGACCCGATGCCGCCCCCAGGTGCCGATTGGATCGTGAACGTTTGTCCGCTCAACATGTCTCGCGTCGTGTCCGCGCGAAGTAAAAGTGCATCGGGGCGTATGCAATTTCCTTTGCGTGCCCGGCGTGTGTGCGTGTGTGTGTGAGTAATTAAAAGTGGCCAGGCCAATGCGCGCGCGCGCACACACGCCGGATGGAAATCGAAACTGGCGCATCCGGCGCATCGTGTCCGGAAGTGTCATGCGTGTGGAGTGCGGCGGAATTACGCCAATCATTCACGCCAACTCAACGGCACGCGCATGAGGTGATTTCGACAAGGACTCGAGAGGTGCTGCTTGTGTCCTCATTGAAGGCTAGCGGAGATTAGGTACCATTTTAACAAAACGTGTGGAGCTTTTCTAACATTTAATGAGCGTCACAAACTTGAACCCCACGTGCCGTCACGTGCCCTCAATAAGCAGCCTTACAGCAAAATAACGAGCCGATCGTTTCTCGATGATTAAGAGCTCAAGGTAAAAATGTTGCTTTTTGAAACACGTTTCGTTAGATGGTGTCAAACTAATTTGTTTGGAATAAAATATAAATTCAGAAACAGGCGGACATACGGTAATTTGCTTAGGTGTACAGTATGCTTAGATTGCGATGGTTGCCATGTTGGGATTGACTAAGCGTAATAACATCTAGTAGGCCACAGACCAAGGAGTATTGTGGCGTTTATTTTCTACGACCTGATCAAAAAAGTTTTTGTATTTTAAAAATCGAAAGCATAGCGACGGTGCTGTTGAATATCAAACCAATTATTCCAATAACTAACGATCCATCGACCCGCACAACACTGTCAATTCGTACATTGAACGGAAAAGCTGTGCAAATGGCCGACACAAAACGGATGCGTGCAGCAATGCATTGGGCACAGGTCGTCGCCTGCTAACTGGTCATCCATATCCGTCCATTCTCGTCCCCAGCGATTCCGAGCAAATCATTTCCCATTTCCCACATCGGTCCCCATTGGAAACGGGTTGTGTTAAAGGCCAAAAATCCATCCGAAAACGAAACGGAAGCAAAAAAACCGACATCGTTGTGAACCAGTGAAGCGCACGCTGACGGGCAGTTACTTCCGTGTCAAATTTCATGTATCATGAAGACGTACGAAGAATATTAAAACGAATCCGACGGAGGCGGTTGGGTCGAGTTGGTTCGTGTTGGGTTCTCGTTACTGAGTAATCGCATACTGTCTCTTTATTATGTGTTTTCATCCAATTGGGAAATAATTTCGAACATTCACTTGCTTTATTTACCTTGAGCAGAACTTTTCAGTATCAAGCCCAAGGATACTCGAACGGTAGATACATCGAAAGAAATAATTTAATATCGTCCGCTCGAGCTCAGTAATCATAAACCGATCAGAGTGCAATCGCCATCAATCAGTTTCCCGTCGGGGGTCACCGTCACCGGGGGTCCACGGTGCCTCTTGTAAGAATTTAAAAATCAATGAATCAATGTCCAAAGGTGAAATACTCATTCGCCGTCCCCGTCCCGTGTTGGTGACCATCCCGCGTAACTAATGGCGGGTACTTGAACCATCGTATATCATTGGGACTTATTGGATTGAAATACCGTGTGGAGCGCGGAGCTTCAAAAGGTACCGCCGGTTAACGTGGGCGAATCCTGTCGGAACAGTGCGCGAGGAAAGACAAACCGGGAGTCCCCATTAGCCTTAATCCTGACGTATAAGCAGTTTTAATTGGAGGCTCTGCTTTGCTGGGGCGTAACTCGCTTTTCGAAAGGAGGAACTCTTTTGCAGACTGACCGACCGCCCGACCGGACCGGAAACGTTGCCACAGCAGTACTAAAAGTTGCGAGTCGAAATTCGAAACTAAATTTGCTAACTTTTCGGTTAGCAAAGAGACGCCAAGACGCCGGAATCAATAATAAATGACACAACCCATTTAAAGCTACGCTTGTTCATTTTTCGTCAAATAAAAAACCATTTCCCATCGCCGAGCATAATAATTCAAAAAGTTTTGATTGCTTCCAGTCGCGCTGCCCGAGGACGGTAGAACCATTCCCCGTAATCAAAAGCGTTCAGCTTCATTTTTCTCCGACGCTCACGAGGGACGCTTTCCCCGGGCGCTGCGTGCGTCGGTGGGTTGGGGAGAGATTTCAATTTCCATCACTTCCACCTGGCGCCGAAACTGGTGCCATTGTCGAAAGTCTTGACACCATCACCATCCAGCAGCAGCACTCTAGTCCGGCGACACCGGTGATGACCAGGCACTGGTGCTCTGTGACACCTTCTATCATCCATTAAGCATTAAGTGGTACCATTTGGTATGGCCAGTCAGCCAGCCATCCTGCGCGTTGGTATGCTGCACTCGGCTTCCATCAAAAGCTCATTCCACCGGTTCGGTCAGGATGAAGTTCCGGGACAACAGTCAGTTTCGAGCTCGACAGTCAGTACGGGTTAGACGGAAAACCAACTTGAAGCGATGGTCTTTGTGGAGGTCACTTTCTGACAGTGTTACGGAAGACAAAGAGCACGGAGTAGGTGTAGGTCGGAATAGGGCTTTGGGCTCCGGGGTTGGTAGGAAAAGTCATCTCCATCGAGAGGTGGTCATTGATTTTTGTTCGAGCATCAACCGTCGTCCTGTGCAACATTCCAGGTGGAAGGTCAGCACTTTGGTGCCTTTAAAGTTGTACCTCGCCGGGCCGAATAGTATCCCGCTAGGACCGTCATCAATCTGGCATGGATCCCCAGGTTTGGTTCAAACATCAGGGTGGTGTATGACTTAAACGAGTTTGCATTTCAACGAGTTCATCGAAGGGAGTGGACACATTTGCAAAGGTAAAGGGGAAAACCAGGTAGAGCTGCAGTGCACGTGTGACGTTAATTGGGTTCGGATGTAACCATTCAACGTAGTTCCGAGTGCAGTCCGCGAGTGAATTTGCTACTTTTTTTAGCCCAGCCCCAGTCTCTTTTGGATTCTGCATACTGGCATTGCTCTTTGAATTCTATCCGTTCCCAGGTCATTTTTGACAAACGGTGCACATGAACGGTGAGCGCTGATTGGATTAATTGGACTGTGGAACCCGTTTCGTTACCAACCATTCAATTGTGTTGGTTGAAGCATCAGGAACGAATCGAATTCAATCAACTGCAGCAACTGAACCTAATGAAGGTCTTTAACTTTAAAAACTTTTTAGAACATTCAGTAAACATTTCGCTTAGATCCCTACTTGAATATGAGAGGCTTTATATAGGAATACGGCAGAGGGATTTACTTTCGGCAACTCTTATGACTCCTCAAATGTGTGGGCCGTCTCTATCAACAACCAAACATCAGCGCTATCCAAGGGCAGACCACTAAAAAGGACACAAAAGATATAAAACCAAATCTACCAATCATACAAAAGAATACTTTTGCCGGAGGGCTCTGTTTTTTATCGCCTCCGGAGTCTCGCTCTGCGAAGATGTTGCGGAAGATTTTACAACACCGCACCGCGGAGCGCAGCTAAGGGTTGAAGTGTCAATAAAAGCAAATTTCGAACAAGTGCCGATTTGTGCCAAAAAATCAAGTATCACATCGGCATACAAATAGGCCTCTTTCGGTGTCCAATTGTGTCGTCTGTGTCGGAGACCCGACACAGGCCGATGGATCCTTTCTGTTGTGGTTTTCCGTGGTTCTTCTTCAAAGTGCGTCGTCGCTGAGCGGCATGAGCCTTTTGTTATTTTACCTTTAACAAACATTCACAGTTCACCACACACACACCCGGAAGCCCGGGGGTACCGGGGGTCGGAAAGGATGAGGAGCGATCCCTGGGGTAGGATTAAAATGTCAGCAACGGAGGCAACTTGGGAAACTTTAGCGAGCTTTATAAGCTGCCGTCGAAAGTTTGGATGGCGCGTATCGCGCCGTGAACGCGACGCGCGTATCGCGACGTCTTGTTATGGGTTGGCAAGGTGGAGAAATTAATATTTAATTACTCCCTCTCTCACAAAGTTCTGACCGTTTCTCGCAAAAACATGCTCCGCACACGAAGCCCTGGTTGGCAGTGGACGCGAGGTGTAACGAAGTAGACTCGAAGTTCGCGCCCGTAAGTCGACACTTACCTCCTGTGCCTGCAGTCGGAAACGGGCCTCTTCCACGGCATCCTTTTTGGTCGTTAGTCCCTTGTCTCGCAGCGATGTTCGTCGCACGGATTGTGCTCTGTTGGAGTGAAAAAGCGCAAAGTCGCGTTAGTGGGGGCCGCCGCTATAAACCATACCAAGGCAAGTGTTTGTCGATTTAGTGGCGTGGTTCGTTTTAACTTGGGGGTATCAAAACACCGGAACCGGAACTTTGAATTTGGGCTTGTACATAATATCCCGACGTTCGCTTCCCGTGGAACCACGGTTCGGTTTTCAAAGGTCACAACCCAGTGCCTGGTGGGACAATTTGTTTGCTCTATAATCCGATTATTCATCAAACGAGCAACGTGATTGCGGCTAATGAAATTAATGGACAGAAAGCGTCCCAGTCAGCACCGGAAGACTGTTGATGGCTTCAAGCTAACGCTTTGCGCAAACCTTACAGATGTCAAATCATTCAAATATTAATCTTGTTTCTTGGGAAGTTTTCGCTCTAGTTTCGCTTTTTGTTACCGTTTCTCTCAATCAGGAAATTGTTTTAAAGACTTCTTTTTTGAAAGGCTTATGTTGCTCCCAAACGAACTAATCTTAGCGGAGCGGATACTTCGAACTGGGTCGTTTTGATGTGTCGTTCCGTTTGTAAGCACCGAGTAAATAGTATTCCATTATCAACTTTGTTTTCCTTCCGAACCGCAACACGCGTTTTGCCTCAAACTGACCTAGTGTTGTTGCTCTGCGACCGTCGCACACGTTTGCGTTGCGCTTCGGCCAATCGTTTACTCTCCTGCTCCGTCTTTAGTTGCTCTATTCGTTCTCGAATTTCAGGGTCTTCGCAAATATCTGGTGGACGAGAGGGGAGGAAAAACAAGTCGATTAGAAACGTAGCACCAGCAGCATGCATGGGTTCGTTTGTCACTCTTACCGGAAGGAGTTTCGTCATTTTTATTTTTGGCATTCAAATCGGCACCGCTTTGGGCGAGCATCTCCAGTACCTCCAGCTGTTGGAATGAAAGGGGTTTAAAATTAGTTGGACGTAATCCGATAGCGGACACGGTTCGCGCAGAGTTACTTACGTGTCCCCAGCAAGCGGCTGCATGCACCGGCGTCCAGAGATCATTATCGACGGCATCGGTCGACGTGTGATGCTCCAGCAGGAACTCGACGACCCTCGTGTACCCGTTGGCCGACGCTATGTGAAGCTAAAACGGAAGGACATTATTGAAAAAAACGAGGCGTAAGAGAGCGACCACAGTGTCGCTGGCTTACCGGAGTGGCACCCTGCAGATCCGGGACCTCCATGTCGCCGCCCTGCAGTGAAATGTCCTGTAGGTCGTGCAGCATCTGCGTCTCGGTGGCTGCTCGCGTTTCATCGATCAGTTCCTGCGTGACGCCCCGTTTGGACATTTCCGCCTCGATGTAGTCGAGCGCCTCCTCGTCGTCGCAGATGTCGTACGGCATGTTCCCGTCGGCGTTCACCGCCAGCAGGTTCGCGCCCCGTCCGATCAGTATCTTGACCAGGTTGAGATGCCCACAGGTGGCGGCCGCGTGGAGCGGTGTCCACCGCTCGCTATCCTGTGCGTTCACGTTGGCACCGTAGTCCAGGAGGAGGTTCAACATCTCGGCGTTATCGTCGATACAGCACTGGTGCAGTGCCGTCAGGCCGTCCATATTCGTTGCATCCGGCGTGACACCTTTCTGAAGCAACTTTGCCACCTACGGAGAGACGAGAATGGAAAAACAAGGATTAATAGAAAAGGTTTCCTTATATTTACGTCCGAATCTTTACCCGTTGCAGCTTCTAGAGCAAGCAACAAAGTAGCGGAAACAAAAGCACACGGGCGCACCATAATTTTCCCGTTTCCCATAGCCGATAATGACCACTCGTTGTCGGTTCTCATGTTACCATCGTAATAGCTACCCTCCGGGGTGCGGTCAATACATCACACGGCACGAAAAACACGAGCAATCTTCACGAACGTTAGCTCATCATCATCATCATCATTTTTCGTGACTACGGCTACGGCCACGACATTACTTGACAGACACGAATCACTCACGTCACAAGCCACGCTCCGAGATTTTTGTGCTGCCGAGAAGAAGGTCAGCCGGAGGCGATGGTGTTTATCCGGCACTGCAAAAAGTCAAGAGTCGCGAGGATGGCAAAAGAAGAACTCCACATTTCGGTTGCTACAAAGCAAAATGTCGAGACCGGTGTCGAGAGTGGCACCCGGCGCAAGAGAGATAGAACACATACGCCGGATGCCGGATGCCGGAAACCGACAGGATTTCTTCCCCACGCTCGCAGTGGAGTGTTTTCTTGCGGAGGGTACAGCGCGGAAAAGGTCCAAAACTCGAAAGGGTTGGCAAACCGCCGGTGTGGTGCTCGAGCGAAGTAGGCAGAAATTAGATTCCGCACTTTCTGAACGATGACGATCCGACGTATCGTTTCGCTGAAAACAAAGTTACCGTGGAGTGTGCGCAGCTTGCTGCGTTCCAGTGGCGCGATGTAGTCATGTTCTAGCAAATAAATGCCAGTCGTTGAAATGTGTTGATGACGCTGGCTTCATGATTTCAAGTTGGTTCGTCTCCAAATAATCTCTTGGCCCTAATTAGTGGTAAAGTCGAACCACGGGTACGGTCAGCAAATGAAGATGAATGGACAATCAATATAAGCTGTCCATAATCCTTTCCAACAAACAAGTGAGATAGCCCATTTCATTCCCATTACACACACCCTTGGGCCGCGTGTTGACAACCGTCCGCTGACAACGAGGAAATCACTTCGAGCACTATAATTAATAGTAGGTCGTCTTATTCCTCCTTTCTCTTACCAGACTACCTCGAAGCCTGCGTCCCCGGTCGGAGGGCGTAAACCTATGTATAACTGGCTGCACCACAATGCTTGATGAGAGATTAACTCGAAAGAGAGTTCGAAATGTTTACAAAACAGGAAAACGATGCTACCCACGCCAGAGTTTAAAGTATGGCGGCAATCTGTTCGCAATGCCTCTTTTTGCTTTTATGGTGCATTTATGATTTTATCTCCACCTTTCGGTGGCCTATCGAAGGCTTCGCTTTATCGTCGTCGGGGGGACTTACCTCGGCAATGTCGTTCCGTGCAGCCGCTTCGAGCAGGACCACACTATCCTCGAAGGTGATGTGCCGCTTGTAGGAGCTAGTTTGCGTCCCCAGCCGGTCCCGGCTGCGCTGTGCCTTGAGCCATTCCTTTTCCTTCTGTTTGGCCACCTTCAGCTGCTGTGCTCGGCGCCTGGAACGGGAAAAACCGTTGGCTGCCGTTAGAACCGAGTATGATGATGGGGAGCGGGGACAAAAAACAATCATAATCATGATATCGTCGCTACTTATTGACTTCCTTAATAGATGTTCAGGTTTTCCTCTTTTTTTTTTTGAAGAACTAGTTGGAGTGCAATGCAATTTTTCCCGAGCACGACATAATGCCATTAAAGGCACATCGTTAATGGAGCGCTCGGAAGCAAAACTGCCTCTCGGTGGTGACCGACCGAGAACCGACTGACCGAGCCATGCCAGGTTGACGGTCACAACGGGTTAATCACACCTTCAGCCCTGCTGGGGGAACTACCGTCCAAAAGGAGACGATGACGATGCCCCCGCAGTGTTTAAAGCGCCTAGAGGCCTTGCTAGACCACACCAGAAGCCAACGTCCAGCCCGATGGTCACCGTGGACAGATAAACGGTCCTTGGACCAAATTAGTTGCCGTGAAAGTGGAGAGAAGGAGACCAGCAGCAAAACCTCCTCGAAATACCGTCACCTTTCTTTCGATTTTCCTTGCCACAAGGCCAAGGTTTGCGACCAACGAAAAAGAGAACACCGCTTGGAACTGCCGGTACTTCGACGTCGGAGAGGACCAGGACCTTCGCGCGTTAATGAGCTCCAAACGGTTGGCGTAGGTTCGTTACACACTCTAGCATTGCAGTGACATTAAAACAGAGCAGGCGGTTCAACTCTAACCTTCTACAACGCTGCTGGCGTGGCCTGCTTTGCTGGGTCCTGTAAATGGCTCCATTATGGGTGCAGCCGGCTTACAGAGACCCGTCGTCCGGAGCGGTTGGAGAGCTAACGGGTGCTCGTTAATCCGTTTTCCGAGCGTATCCTTGTAAGTAGGGTTGTTTTTAACGGACGTACTCAGTGTCCTCTGTACTCTTAATTACGGTAATGAAAGTAACTAAACGTTGATAACCACATAAAATAGCGATTAAAATGCAGCTTTGAACAGAGCGTGATTAAGCGATCAAAGCCAATAGCCAATGCACGCTAGAGAGTCCTCTTTTGTTGGGCTGTTTTAGGATACAAGTTTTCCACTATGGACTGAAGGTATTAAAATTAACACTATGGCCGCGGCAGCACCGAATTAGCCAAATTAATCTTTCATAATGTTGTGGCTTCCCACTTACGACACATATTTAAGTACAATTAACGTTAAACGGTGAGCATTCATATACACCTCGGCATTCCAACAAACGGGTTGCGGTTTCGCTGCGCTGCTGAGAAGCACGCGAACTAATAAATGCTCCGCCATAATCGCCCGCTTGCGAACGCTCTATGCTGGAAAATTAAAAAAAAATTGCCCAATAAATTGGCCGGCAAACGGAGTGCGTTTTGGAGCATTATAAATTTAATCACGAATGCGTGCCCAGTCTGCGTGCATGCTCACGAACTGCCGGGGGAGAAGCGTTATCCTTCGGCCACACTCTCGAAATACTCAGCGCGGAAATGATGTGTGAAAAGTATCGATCGGAACCGCGATCGATAACCGCCGCGGTCCGTCCGTTCGCGAGTGAATCGATTGATTGGAAATGGTTTCCCCGTTTCTTTGCCACCCCTTTGCAAAAGGTGTGAAGCCGGTCAGTCGTTAAATCGTTAAATCATGCACAGCACAGGAATGGATCGTGGCGCGATGCCCAACCGAGAGGGGGGTCCGCGATGACGATGGAACGTGAAAAGCTTTAAGCTTTTGTGGCTCAGACGCGGTAATTTTAAATATTCAGCTTCATGACACTTTTATAAGACGACGGTTATTCGAAATGATGTTGGTCAATAAACTTGGTTCATCGCCGGTGTGTCAGACGAAATCAGATGAATCGGTGAATTGTTACAGCGCGCAGCGTGCTGCCTGTCCCCGATCGAAGCGGCGGAGTTTATGCAGCATCGGAATGCCAAGGGTCGGTGTCGATTGAAACCTCGCCCACCGCCCATTACAAATACTGCTACGCCAATGCCAGGCTCTACAAATGCCATTCATTTTGCGGCTCCCTGCTGGTGGCGACTGGAGCATTTGTGGCGCAAATCTTAATTGTGTCAATATCGCGCTCGTTCGGGATTTGCGCTCGATGATGAAAATTCCGGTCAGAGGTGAACCGAGTGACGCACTTCCCATCAGATCTCCTCTACCGTATGTCCACCTTTAAGGCACCGCATCGCCGATTGCGTATCGCCGAGCATAAATTATCTACCAATCGATTACTGTTGGCCCCAAAATCACCCCATAACGCCCCGTGCACGTCACGTGAATACATTTCAAGCACGTTGGTAGACGCGTGATTTATTAGTTTTAAGTTACATGGCAGTAAATTTGCAACGAATGGATGACTGATGGGTCCATTACGTTTCCGACCACCTGGTTGCAATGAAAAAAAAAAAAAAATTATTTACATAAATGTTAATCAAAGTGAGTGAAATCAACTCACATGGCCACCAGTGAGCAAACATCGTTGGGCAATAAAAGTTCGCTCACATGTTAAGCCTCTCAACCTCAACCGAAAATAAGGCCAATCGCATCAATCGAAGCGTAACAAATTTATTTCGCACTCAAATATGCTTCAAATGCAGTCTCTGCACACGGCAGAGGTGCGTTAAATTATTCGTTCCCCAGTGTGATGCACTTTTTTATGCCTCGAACCATCGAGCACCATCGAACCATCGTTAGAATCCGTTTTTTTGTGCGCCCCGGCAAACACGAAAACACATTGGCAACCTCATCATCATCGTTCGGACAGCATCGAGTTGAGCATAGAAAAAACAGAAACGGATAAAATAAAATAGCACCTGTCCCTCCCCGATAGACAATGGTCGAAGGACGCTGTTGCAACAAATTGCCGCCATCGCCGCCGCCGCCGCCGCCGAAGAAACAATCGAACATCGGCGCGTTGTAGCTTCACTATTCCATTCAACTGCCAGCCAGCGCGAGCGACTAGTGTCATGTCATGCAGCGCACTGCCCCCGATCGGACCTATTGGCACCGGTAAAACCGTTCCCCGCCTGAAATGCATCGAAGCAACACTAATTGCAATCATAAACCGTGCAGGTAGACCCGCAGGACCCGCGCGTTGGAACCCGCCGGCTAGTGTAGCATCTCCGTTTTGATAATTGGAACTTTTACCACTCCATCCGACGGGGCACAGGGGCCATGGGATGGGTAGAGCATGGGTTTTTGGAAATCTCGGCCGGTCGAACCAACCTGCGACGTGAGCGCTTCGCGTATGTCGGTCATCCGAACGGGGTCCGTGCTTGAAACATCACCCAACTAACAATGCAACAATGGCAAACAAACACAAACGGTCCGGTTCGCGGAATATCGCGGGTCGCCCGCGACTAGAGCGCGGCCCTCGCTCGGGTTGAAATGAAATGGAACGGAAACGAAATGAAACGAATCCAAGCGGAACGTGATTTGGGGAGAAAAAAGGTGGAAATAATGTTTCTCTTCAAACGATGATTTCGGAGCAAGCAGAAAAGCTCTGCAAGGAGAAAGCGCGATGGCGGAGGGTTGAGTCTTGTGTCTCCCTGAACACCATATTTTAGGGTCTTTAAAAACAATCAACAAACCCGGGGAAGTCCAACGTTCTGGCAAATCAAAAAGTCAATAATTAATTTAGGGGAAAACAGGGAGACCGGTTTTATTAGTTTTGCCCCTCCGTTGGAAAAATGAAGCGCCCGATAACATCCACGCACGAGTTCGTCGGAAAAGCCGAAAAGCTAACACAATTATCAATCAACAACAAACTTTCGATGGGAAACGATAATTCCGGATTTTCAGGACACGGAACGCAGAAACTTGAACTTGAGGTGGCGTGCCGAGGGCATAACCGTAAGGGGGGCCCGGCTCGAGGCCCCGCTCTAAGGTCAACTGTAAGGGTGGCGCAAAAAAGGTCACGGTGCCGTCACGTGACGTTGAGGATGGGTTAAGCTGAAGTCGAGCGCGGAAAGTCAAACAAATTGCTAAATTGTACGACCGAAAAAGTGGATTCGAAACAGAGGGAAAGTAAATAAATTTCTTAGAAGTGTTCGCTTTGGGCAGAAAGCTGATCCCAAGAACGTCTGGCCGAAAAACGGATGTTTCCGATCGAATGTGTACCTAAGCGTTTCGCTTAAAAACAACACGGAGTGTGTACGTATTTACAAGATTACGAAGAATGTGTGATTATGCAAATATTGACAGCAAATTTTGCATCACAAACCAAGAGTGGATCCAAATACTTTATGGGACACTAGCAGGCCCGGCGAACTCTGTTTCGCCCCAGAGGCAATGGGCCCCCGGTGATAGGAGCAGTCGGTAACGCTCGTCCCTGTATCGCAGCTGGCCATGGGTTCGATTTCCGATTCCGGCGTTCCAGGGGGGTTGGCGCGGGACTAACAACCCGGCCCGTAAAAACGAATGTTTAGAAAGAGTATCAGAGATTAACATTGTCGCTGGTTGGTGCAGGCTAAAACCGTTCAACGGTCGTTGTCCAATAAGAAGAGAAGCACTTCATTTCGTCAGCTGATCTTGGAATTACTGGCAGTGTTTGGCGGAAATTTCAGGACAGTAAAATCATTGCCCGTCCAAAACATCTCGCAACATGCGCCAAACATCTCGATTATATACGTCATTCAGTTCACGATTTGGCGCTGGCATTCCTAATTGTTAGCTGGTATCTCCTTATTCACCTGAAGATCAGGATTGCTGGAATTGACACGAATCTTCACATTTTTCCCCAAACAAAACACGGTACGGTACAATTTCACTATTTTTAAGTAAATACTTACTGGGGAATGCTTCCCTACGATTAAAATTATTTCCCGAAAAAGCAAGTGTTTAAAATGAAGTATTCAATATTATTTCCACGCACGTTAATTTTTTTACGACGCGAAGGATGAAAGGAGATATGAGAAAGGAGATCCGCCTTTGTCGCTAAACAATTGCTCACAGTGGTGGATCGCGAGAATATAACTGAAGGCTCTCTCACTGGCTGACAATTTGCCAAACTATTCGGCGTTTGCGAGAGAGTGTAAGCATACGCAAGAGAGAGACAATTGCTTGCTGTTTCGCTCTCTGTCTATCGTTTGTCGATGCCGCCTCAGCGGGAGAGATCGCGTCGACCTTATTTGGATGGGGAAAGGGGAGGGGGGGGGGAGAAAAACACATTGTGCGTATTGTGGCTTCATTGTGACGCGATCGGATTATAAAAAGTATCCTATGTTACCCCCTTGGATCTTAGCTACCTCCACACCAATTTTCAGCCAAATCGGTTCAGCCGTTCTTGAGTTCTGAAGAGAATAACAATAACGCGGTACTCTTTTATATATATAGATTTTGGATGGTCTTAAGGGCTTTCTGTTGCATCATCACCCAAACGACCGCGTCAGACATCGTTACCCGTGATAAATACAAACTCTCTTAAAATTTGTCTTTCTTAAAAATGTTAACCAATTTTTAAAAGATATTAATTTGTTTTCCCGCAAAACCTAAGCTCCAAACGGTACGCTTTACTGAGAGATAGCATCGATCTCGAAGCATTTTTGCCACACTGTGTATTAAAATGTTTCGTTTTCGGTGCTTCCACCACGCGTTGAATGCGTAATGGAGTGTGGAAGCGGCAGAATGTTGACATTGTGTTACTCGGTCACTTTTTACAACCCTTAAAGTACAACCTAACACATGCCTGACAGATTCGCGCATTCATATTTCCTCAAACGAGCCGACTGCGCCATTTACTGCAACATATTAAATGTGCACCACCCCCCGTGAGGTAGTACGGAGGACACCGGAGGGAACTAAATACTTCCTCTTTTTCGTCATCGCAAATTTTATGATCGCGAGCGAAGAGCGCGCGCCAAAAGGATGCAGCAAAAAATGGCCGCCGTCGTTAAAATCCCAAACAGTGCGCGATGGCTGTTTACCCTTTGCGAGCAAAATAAAAATCCATCTTTTTCTCTCTCTCTCTCCGAGTTGCCGCTCCGCCGCTAATCATTAAGATGATCGTAATGGCGATGACGGCAATGATGAGTTGTTTTACTCCACAAACGGGTGAATGGCGCGCGTCATGACCTTTAATCCGCTTCGGAGGATCCGGACGTGATGATTGAAATGTTGTGCGGGGTGCGCTTGCGACACTGCGGATCGGTATAAATATTTTAACATCTTTCGGTGGGAGAAGAAGAAAAACAATTTTCCTTCGCTTGCGCCGAGTGTCACCACGACACCCCGTATGGGGCGCTTTGGGAATGAATTAAAAATGCTATGCCGCTTCCGCGCCACACTGTCTCTCTCGAAGAGACGCGTGGCGCGACCGATAGTCTTGTGGCGATTTGGTTGGTGAAATTCGCCAACTTCTCTGGTGACAAACACACACCCAAAGCAAAAAGGAAACTCCAAGTTCATTTCCAAGTTTATAAATAAAACATAAATCAACCGACGGGACGGTGTGTGCGTGAGAAGGCGAGAAGCGAAAAAAAAACATTACAGTAGGCAGAGCAAACTGATGACGATAAAATGGCGCGTGCAGTAGTGTATGTGCCCGAAACATCCGGATTTTCTCTCTCTTCATTTGAGTATCCTCAAGTGGCAGTTTTTAATCGGCGTGATCACACCGACGACCGCATCGGGCGATAGCAACGGCCAATTAACGATTGTCCAACAGATGGCTGATGAGTGATAAACATTAAATTCCTAAGACGGCAGCATTGAGTGAACCGACGTAAGGCCAAGCAACTCCTTGACACAGCCGGAATCCGGGAGCGAACGCTTATGTTGCTACAAAGTATTGACGAGAGTTGTACGTATCATCATCGTTCAAGAAACACTACCGAGAGCAACCTTCGGGCTGGGCGTACATTGCAACGACGTGTGCAATCACCACTTGGAACCGGTATTTCACTTGTTTACGTTTAATTACGCATTTGGGTAGCGCATCTCCGCTCGGGAACGGTATCCGCGTACCGTTTTGATGCCTTCCCGAGTGTGCTGAAGAGTTCTCGTTGCCGTTAGCCCGTTGCGAGCGTCCCAAAACAGCACACTTAAGATGTTTGCCCATTCGGCCCAGCCGGTGTGGGAACACGGGCCTTCCCAAGACCAAACCAAATACCGGCGTGAGCAAGAGTGAGCTTTTTACGGTCTCCGGATCGGCGGTCTGCCTCCGAGCAGCACCTTAAAGAATAGTGTCTAAGGTTTGTAATTTATCTCCGAAAACGGCTTCACGGCAACGTAACTCTTGCGCGGGTTTATTAGGGCCAAGCGTTATTACCTTTTCCCCGGAAGCACTCGGACGGCGGTGCTTTAAAGTTATTAAAGATAATAATCGATCAATGATCATGCGGCCACCACACGGAGACGCGCCGGTGTTGCGATTGCCGAACTTTCTAAACTACTCTGACGTGATACCAACCCGCCCGCTGACGGCCCCCGTTGATGTTCGATGATCGATTTCCCTTTTATGTGCTTAATCGATTTACTTGAAGTAACCTCGGCAATAAAAATCGGAAACTGGAAAGTTCATTAGCTACCAAACCAACGGGAGGTGCGGTGTCTTTACATAAAACTCCTCCACTGGCGAGGCGACCGATATGCTGGCTGGGTGCTGCAGTCAAGTCGCTCTCGTTTGCGCACAACTCGAGATGAAGTGGCAGGCGCACTTTCCATAGAATACCATTTTTAATCACACGATCTATTAAAGTCCCGACTCCCGAGAACCCGTTTCGCCCGTTGGCACCCAAGGTGCCCCAACGGGCGATGAGACAAAACGGAGCATACCACGCTTCGCTAATGACACTCCAACACGGTGTGCACGGGCCCTTGCCGTGTGGCCCGGAGTGAAAAGATAATTTCCGTAACAGCCGGCGAGCATGATGTCACGTATTTATAATGCACTTACGTCCCCCGGTGAAGGTGAAGAGCATGGCAGAGGCTATCTAGTGAAGGTTGCGATACCGTCGCCGTTGGGGCGAGGTGTAGAGCAAAAACAAATAAATTGTCCGCTCCGGAGCTCTGATAAGCGTGAATTGGAGCGCCAGAGCATACCAGCGCTGAAGAGGGTGACCTTCCTCCACTGACAGGCTGGCCAGCTCAACTAACACCGGAAGAAAAACTCTGGCCGGAGCATAGAAAGTAAAGGTCGCTGTGTATGTGCGCTTCATTCAATATCTTCACATTACGAGAGGCCCACGTTGGGAAACAGATGGACCCCAACCTCCTATCCGAGGGCCCGTGTCAAATTAGGTGGGTAAAACGTGGAAAGTTTACGAGTGTGTTTTTGCCTGATGAAAGCTGGTGGTGAGTGTGGTGCGGACAGACACGTCAAAAAGCTTGGCGACACCATGTGGACAGCTTGGAGAATGATGTGATCTTCACACCAAGGTGGTGGAAGCATTGGTTTGGGGACACATATCGCAATAAAGTCGTCCGGCACGTCGCAGTGCAACTTTTGGCATCGGGAGTAGCATATCGTTCACCCCAGAGCACACTCTATAAAATCGTTGCGAAATGCTTCAACCTGATTGGTTGAACAATGCGTTCGGGTTTACATTACCGGGTCGTCAAAGGGATCAATAATTCTGCTCCACGATTGGGTGATGCTACAGCGAATGATGCCCGTCAATCGTTCATCGATGAAATCGATGATATCAGATATTTAAAACAGCCGTCGTCGGCAGTATTTTGTTTGCCTTTACAATATTTAGTTATCGGTAAAGATTTTCGTGCATCGCACGTCATAAATAGAACAAAGAGTGTGTCAATATCACACGTCAAAGTAGTGCGCTGTGTTCGGCTTTGGGGGAATCCAGTTAACAATACCAGGGGCCACGTGGTTGAAAGAATTAAACAATTCAACAAAGTTTGATAAGAGTTCACAGTTATTCAGAGAATGCCGAATATTAGTGGAACTCCTTAGCGAGCGAATCAGTTATTAATTTCTAAATGTGCCCAACAAAGTTCGAGAAAGACAACAACGATAAAATAGTCATTAATAATCCTCCAAACGATATTTTAGACTCAACGTCCTTCAATTTTCTGTCTAATAAAACCGCGCACTAGTGTGCAGCCAAAAAACTTATCATAGTAGTCATATTTTTGCCACACAACACGAAGTGAGCTTCAGCATAAATCTAAGAGGGCCGGGCGCGTTGTAAAGTGTCCCACACAAAAAGTGTCGTTTTTTGCCGAACTACAAATGGTTAGATCTTTCTCAACTGCGGTGGAAACAGCCGCTTCCAGTTTTCCCAGAACACCATCAACTGGTCCCCACCACCCGAGGGGATGTTTTGTGCAAAATGGACGTTATACGGAAGCATCGCTCTTGTATCGCTGCCGAGAGAAGAAGACCAAAACACCCCGTCCGGGTTATAAATCTGTTGCTGCGCACACACACACACACAGGCACACCGAGCGCTATCAGGAACAGGAAATTCCGGAAACGGGTAGCAAAAACCAAACCAACAGAATGATCTGTTGTAAGCCGTCAACTAAAAAAGCACATTCTTCTACGTTCTTGCAGCAGAGGCGTTCTTAGCAGGCGGTGGCCGGCCGCCCAGCGCCCAAGGCAGAGGAGAAAAAGCAAGGACGGGACCGAAACACAATGTGGCTCTTGTGTCCGGGGGATGTTCACTTCCGTCCGAGGCCCGGTCGTAGGGTCCTGTACGGTTAGAACGGCCAGATTTTCCTGCACCCAGCAAGTGAAGTTATGCACTGTTGAAAGAGCATCTGCTGTGGGTTGCACGATCTCGGCATCTAATGGCGGTCCTTCCGGGCCCAGAAACCTTCTTCCGGTATTTGTCACTTTCGGGTGCGGCACCCTACGTTTTTGTAAGGATAGCTCGGGCAGGACCACAGCAAGCGGAGCGTAGTAATGGCTGGGAAGTGAAAAGCATGCCCCGCGCCCTGAGGGATGCATCCTTCAGCGACGGCAGATGTTGCCCTCGGTAGACCGCGCCATGATCGTTATGATGCACGCAACAATAATAATGATTTTACGAGGTGGTAAGCATCCTTCGCACGGAAGCAAAAAGACTTTCCCTCAGAAGAAGCTTTTGGCGGCCGCGCGCTTAAAAACCAAAGATTAATTTTTATTTCATCACCATCTGGGGTCCCGTAAGCAATTGAAGGAAACAACAGGACAAAGTACAGACCGGGTGGATTACTTATTTAAACGTTGCCGCTGCGAATGCTGTGCGCGAAGGCTCTGCAACGCCACCACCGGAGAGGCTCGTAAGGACGGAAAAATGACCATCAGCATCATTGCGCGGGTCTTCTTATTTGTGAGGCCATTATTAAAAATTAACGTTGCCCACGGTGTGCGTACGCGGAACATGCTTAGTTAATTCTGCCGTTTCTTTATTACCGAAAAGGAAGGGAAAAAAGTTTTCGTGTTTTAATCAACTTCCAACACGACCGAGAGAAATGAGACTTCTTTTTCCCCCACGGATCCACACCCACGTTTAGCATCAGAGCAATGTCCAGGGAAAAACAAAATAAGTTGTGAAAACAACCCAACGCACACCCGTCGTCGACGAATGGGTTTGCCAGAACAACCGGAGACCGGTTTCGGAGTGAAAAGTGTCCAGATTCGCATGGGTCGAGTTCGAGTTGTTCGGCTAAAAAAGGGTACCGTTCGATCCCTGGCGCCGATTTGGGACCGCCGGATGTTGCATTATTAATGTGGCAAAAAGGGCGTATGTTTGCGACCTCCGGCACTCGGATTTGAAAGTCCCAGAAAGACCACGCCGTGTGTTGCTATTTTAAAAATTTAAAAAAAGGTCCAAATGCTGAGAATGATTAGGTTCCATTCCCTCATTTAATTGCGAAACAATGCAAGGTTCGGGTTCTTTCAGAATGTTATTAGAAAGAGGTCAATGAAAGTAAATTATCACTAAATCCGAATCCGCCCCAAAATTGGCCTTCAAAATTATTGCGGTCACGGCACACACCGATGACAGCTCGTGCTCGATTGACCTCGCGGCCCCACGCGGCCCGTTCTGATTCCACCTTTCAACACTCGAGTGGCGCAAGACGCACAGACAGGACGTCGTCCGGCGAAGAAGTCTTATTTTTAGCGGATCTCCGCTCGGTTGACAGGCACGTGACGGGTTGCTGACCACAGATCATGGTGGTTATCGGTGGTCGGTTCACACGAAGGTTGGCGTTTCGGCCACAGGATTCTGGTATTTATTATTATTACTCGAACGGATAGGGCCATATTAAACACCAACGGTTACAGTTTTGCTTCGCCAAGTTGATTAACTGTCAGCGTTCGAACTGACATCGTCGTTGGCATAGAAACCGACAACTCGATGCAGCGCAGATGAACGGACGATTCGGGCACAGGAAGGTCCACCCGATTTTCGGTTCAGTAACAAGCCGATGCTAATTGCTACGCCAGACAGTTTGGCAGTTTGGCATGTGCAACGGATAGAAAAAGCGTGGCAAGCAAAATACAGCTCAAGTATGATTTAAATCAACAAATGGCTGACGGTCAATCACTGGGTGCTGCGGCTCAGAAAGGGTATCTACTTACGGCTTACGGAATCTTAGCTTCTAATACGCTCCCCTAATGAAATTGATTTCAATTGCCGTACCTTAAGGCGCTGGTCAGACGTTTTTAAAACCACATTGAATGTGGCCTCGCTCAACCACAATTTATGTAGAGTATCAGCATCTATTTAGAAGTAGAAGTAGAAGAAGCTTAAAAGCCAAAAAGCCATAAAGACACGGTCCATGCCACTCGTATACTCGAGTAGTTAATTAAAATTCCCCCCAAGTGCTCTGGTTGCTGGAGCCAAAAAGAATGGCCGTATTTTCTTCTCCCGTTCCAGACTGTCCTCTGTTTAATTTCCACTTATTTGTACTATCATTTGCAGGTGACGATCGGGGGGCATCCGGGATTCGGATGTGACCCTCCTGCGGCCCGAACATTCAACGTTCGTGCTAAACCAACACGGTGCAGGAAACACTAACAGCCGCCCGGTGTCCTCGCCCCCGGCGGCGGCTGGAACTAACGTGGAATAGTGAGCGGGCGAGGATAAATTAGCATAATTACGCTATCCATTATCCCTCTGGGCTAGTGAGTGTGTGCCGCTTAATGAGCCGCTCGCCGGGCGGTTAACCGTACATGAGCAGCAATATGTTACATTGGGCCACCAGAGTCCCTGATCTGATCGTGTTTAAAGTATTAAAATAATTGTTTTCATTGTGTTGCGTTACTTATATCGCTGGCATGCCTTTCCACGCTGGTTTTTCGATCGGCCACGATGGCCGCCACCACCGAAACCACCGCCGCTCGCTTCCGGAACTCGGTACTGCATTTGGGCACTGAGCGGACACTGCTTTACATCAACAAACTAAACTCGACACTCGGCTCAACGTTCTCGTTGCCGCTTCGTAAGCAAGAAGCGATCGAACATCGACTTTCGGTCGGTTTCAGAACGATACGATCACCAGAGAGGAACACCTTCGTCAACCGATGCACCGCTGCATTGGCGAGAAGGGGATCTCGAAAGGGAGACTGCTGCAGCAGCTTGTTTCCCGTTGCACTACGCACATACACACACACGCACGCACACGGTGCGAAGGACGCACTCACACACGAGAATCGAAAGATCGTAGAGACTACCGAAGCCCGCCCGCAACCGGACCCGGACGGAACTGCACTAAACCGGACACCGCCCGGCCACCGGCAGAGGGCGAAAGAGCGCGGACCGAAATCCGACTCCGGAACGACCGCGGGCGCAGGGGGGGACGGGGTGGCACAAGGGCACTTTTCCCTTAAAACTAGCCACCACCAGCACCACCAGCACCACCAGCCGAAAGACATTCGCGCCCGAAAACCAACTCTCGATTATCGATCGACCACGGGGAGGCACCACGGGGGAAAAGATGAGGTTGCTGAGGTGGTCTCTCGGCATAAGAAACGAAACGAAGCCAGCAAAATATTAGCCGGAGAGGTCGGAAAGTTGGGTGAAAATAGAAACGGCGCCCCATGAATGTATGGATGAGCCAGCGAGCAGCGCACACGTGGGTCACGCCGGAAGAAGAAAGTCTGGTCGCCGCGCCCAGCCGACGCGAAAAAGAAACAGGACGCCGTGTGTGTGTGTGTGAGTGTTAAGTAAAGAAAGAGCGAGTAACTAAACCTCGGGCCGAAAGAGAGATGCAGCCCGTCGTCGTCGGGTGCAGGCGCCGAAGATAACTGCACTTTTCGTATGATAAAAACGAAACAAAAAACAACGGTGCCGCAACAATAAATAAAAACCCGCCACAAACACACGAGGAGCACGAGGAGCAAGGCGGCGAAACAGCAACAACATAGGGTAGATAAAATAGGTAAACATGGAGGAGGGCCACCGGAGTGCTATCCCCCTAAAGGCCCCGAGGCGAGGTAATGGAAGAGCTGTAAATAATTGGCTCGGCTCACGAATTAACCCCGAAAACACCCCGGCGCGTCACGTGTTGATGATCACTTTGCTCGATCCACCAGCCGCCGCTGCCGGCTGCTAATTGTGGGTTGTGGAGTTTTAAGGACCTCTTCCGTTCACAACAAGGTAGGTACTTACATGCGCGCCAGATGCAGCCGGTCCTGCGTGGAGAGATGCTCGACCTGAGCCATCTCGGAGACTAAATCCGAGTGCTCCATTCTGCCGATGTCGAAGCTCAGCTTGCGACTCCCGCCACCGGCGGCGCTGCTGCTGCCGAACCTGCCCGTCGAGGTGCTGCTGCCCGCCGACGAGAAGCGGCTCGCGGGGGCCGCTGTTGCGGTGACGATGATTTTCGCCGCCGTCGCTTTGGCCGTGTCGTGCCGTCTAGCCTATGTGACACCCCCGCCCGAAAGCCTCCTGGCCGAATCCCACCTACAGAACACACACACACTTAACACAGGGACACACAGTCACCTAAACGAACACCATGTCGCCGTGCGCCACGTTTCTACACTTGATCGGTCACTGGATTTCTCGATTTCCCGGTAAGTACACTAGAATTGAGGAGAAAAGAAATTAAGCATCTTCCTAGGCCCTTCGTCGTCGCCTTGCTTCACGTAGCGATGCCGTGATGTACTTCGGCTTCGCTGCCCTAATTTATAACTCGTGTGCTGTGGCACACAGTCACACACTTTGTGGTGTGTAATGTGATAATTGTTGGTACATTCTTCTCAGTGACTCGCCACTGCCAATAACGACAGCATCACTCCGTCGGGGATCCGTCTTGTGGGGACGACCACAGGAAGCCATTTTTTCACGGGGAGGTTTGTGGTTTCGAGACGGCACTTAACACTTCAATCACTTGCTTGCGTTAACATCGTCTCGACGGCAAAAGTTTAGCTCAACCGATATAAATTTGAACGATACCCCGATTGGAAAACATTGTGCCGCATCAGCGTATTGTGAAGTTCATAAGATGATGTGTCTGCAAAAGAAGGGAAAGTAAAATACGATTAGACGGGGTTAGGTTGAAAAAGTCGGGTATTTTGTGATGATGACAACGCTCATGAATCCCCAAAACATCAGAAATCGGGTTGATTCTCATTACATAAATAACACTCAATCATATAGGTACCACGCTCTCGTAAACAAAAGCAACAAAAAGCGAATCAGTTAACGTCTTCTTACATAAGTAAGTACATAAAGTATCTATATTTTTGTAATTCATTTGCCTTTAGCTTCTTTAAATTCACGTGCGCTAATGAAAAGGCGTCAATTAACACCCTTTTCCCGCTCATTGGCTCCGGGGTTGCGTGCGGTGCAATAATTATTTAACCGTTGGAACCGTTGGTTAAACTGAACTCAACATCAAATGTTCCGACCCACGAAAGCGGAGAAAACTTCCCAATTTTCGGTCGGCGCCACTTTGGAAAAATAAAACAAATGATTGCAAAATCGGTGCAAAAGCATGCAGCTCAACCTCAACCGGCGCTACTTACGCCAAAATAGCCCCTCGCCTTACCGAAGCCTCCCCTTTTCCGTGATGAAGATCAATCATCGGCAAACACTCCGGTATCGGGCGGGGCCCATCATCTCCCATCATCGCTTTCCACATTAGCACACCAGACCGCGGTTCGTGATCGTGAGGCGGACGGACGGTGCTGTTGATATATTCATTTGCAGCCAACCACCAACCCAATTCCTCCTTTCGACTGCGTTTTTCGGTCGACAGTATTTTCCCTCCTGATGCCCACCATTAACACCGTTAAGCGACGGCGACGACGACGATGAAGATCACCGCGGTATTTGGGCTGCTCATGGGTTTTGGCTGCTTCCTGGAGCGTGGAGTGAAGAGAGCGCGAGACAGCGCGAACGGTAAACGAGAAAGAGTAAAAATGCAGTCACATGTGGCGCGGCGGCCGCGCAGCTCGGTGGGTTAGTCTGTCTTCACGGGCGTATCACTATGCGTGTGCCATCCGTACAGTTAAGACGCGTGAAACGATGGTGATACTGGTTGATGGGCGATAGAAAATAGGCTCTAAATCGTGATGTAAAACTTAGTTAAACTTAGTAAAGAGAAGATATTGTTAACGAACACCAAAAAGCAACCATTGTGATAAAGTGATACAAAAGGTGATAAAGTGATGCAAACAATCACAGTGAAAGATAAACGTGACAAAAAAGAAAGCCTCGAGTTCAAAAGGATGTAACATAAAGGAGGCAGAAACGAAACATGAGTCAAGTATGTAACGGTCAAGAAAGGTAAGTCGCGATTGTACTGATTCGTGTGGCATTTGCTCAATTACCTTTTTTATTGTTTTAGGAACGTAATCGAAACGTAACGAACATAATATTTGCCAACCGTCCCAAACGAGGAAAAACATCAAAAACGAAGGAAAACGAGAATGGAGAAGCGTTCCTTCGAAATAAAGATAACCAAGGAAACCTGTCGCGGAAATGGCCAAAATAGATGGCACCTCCATTTTCATCTTCTACCGAAAGTCAAAAATACTACGCCCATCAGGACTTTTCGAAGCTCGGTTTGGTAATTCAAAACATGAGACGGCGGCGCCGGCTCGGGGCTCGGGCACAGGCATATCAAATTAACAAAAACCGGTGTCGAAAAACGGACCCCAAACGGAGGATGGCACAGACTTGCCGGCGAGACAGATGGATAGTTGGAAATGATCAAACGAGATGATGATGATGGGTCGTTCTCTGTCCCGCTGCCGGACGATGGATCAGTGGAAACGATGACCGGACGCAGTAATCAAATTTTCGTCCATCCCAGACGGAACATCCCGTTACGAAGCGAAGCAATAGCGACGGCATCAACAGCAGTAGTGCCAGAAAATTAAATACGGTTCGCTGTCGCAAATATTTTAAATGCCGCTCGGTGGACGGAGGACGACAAAGTTCGTCCCGTCTCTTCTCGTCGGAATCTCGAACACTCGCATTCGCATTTTAATTACACTGTTAATTTGATTCACTCCCAGGTCGCCCCGCGTCGTTCGGTGGGTGACATTCGTTAGGCCTCGTTTCAATTTCCTCAAACAAGCAACGGAGGGGCCCCGCCCGCTCGCCCACCGACCGGTCGGCTTAATCTAAAGTTTTTCCAAAATAAATGGACTCCGCCGGGAGTGTCCACCGCCGAGGAGAAGAAACAGAAGACCAGGCAGCAGAAAGGTTGGCTTCCGGGCCAGGAAGTCTGGCGCGTGTTACCGTACCACAGTACCGCGGGCAGTAATTCGCGTGCCATTGCTTTTGGCCGAAAATTTATTAAACCGTTGCCCCGGGGTGTGACCAATCCAGATCGGCGGCAGTAAAACGATTTGCACGATTGCAAATCCGATTCGCCTCTCTCGCGCAAAGAGTTGTTTATTACGCCGTTGCCGCTGGCCAGCCACGGTAGATCCGTCGGTTCGTTCGCCGTGTTTTATTGGTTCCCTCGGCTCGGCTTGTTTATATTTCATGGCCCGGAATCGCATTCCCGCAGGAAGACTTACGGCGATGTCCCTCGTTCGTGGAAGATTAATCGATCCAGATGTACCATTCGGCTGAATCCGTTGCTGAAGTTTTCCAGAAAAGAAAGTTGGGACGCACCGTAAATGAATGGCACTCATCAATTGTTGACAAGATTACGTGAAATTAGGGGCCGGATGTCAATGCCGAACGGCCGGAACACACCCGAGTGTAAACAATTCAATAATTTAGCTCTATTCCGCAAAGAGAACCACTCGATCGAAGCCCACCTTTCTCTTCAGCGAGTCTCAATTTGTGTCACAAAGAATGACGTCTCAGGGTCTTCTAAATGCGCCACCGTGATCCACAGCATAAAGAGCAACGATGACGCCGACAGGTGTCGATGGACACGGTGTTTTCTTGTCTGCAATAGATTCGTTCCTTTCGTTCTGGAGATGGAAACAAAGAGCGAATTCCTACCGAGAAAATCATTCGCCACCTCGGCAGAATATTAATCATTGGCTCTGGGCGCATCCCGGGGGCTCATCCTCGTCGAGGGAGTGCTCTGTTTGAAGATACCCTAAAAAAACGCCCGAAAGCGTTTGTTATTCATGCGAAAAAGCACGCCATTCAACGCGTCAAACATGCGTTCCGTCTTTATCAGCTACGGCTACGGCGAGTGCTACGGCTTAGGGTATGCTTCTCGACCATCTCAAAGCTCGTTCGGATTTGTAGTTCGACGACCAGCGGCAGCCGTTTTCCACGCTCAGCTTCCAGGACAGATACGTGACGAAAATGCTCAATCACTGCGCTGCCCTCGACAGCGCTTTGATAAATGGAAGCAGCGCAGCGCACATTTCTCTTCCATTAGCAGCGAATTTGGATGCGAATTGCTGTCTGTCTGTCTGTGTCTGGTACACTTTTCCGAAATTCCAAAGCAGTAAAACATCGGTTCCTGCGGAGGAGAACTTCGGAGGCGCCATGGCGATTAGCCGCGTGGTTTAAGTGAATTAATTCATTCAAAATCAATCATCTTTAATGATCGCGAGGACCCAACGCTCAAAGACGCCGGGCGTGGGCTAATGTCGTAGAGCTCGCGACCGTCATCAGGTGTTCATCTAGCGCTTGATGAGGCCAATTTCCGGAAAAAGCAGAGTGGTGGTCCTTTTGAGAGGTTCGCAAATTGCCGCGAATAAGAGGCACAGCTTTTTAGGGGCCGAACGGACAGGGTGATTTATCGGTCGCCGTGTAAGTAAATTAAACAATAAATTTGTGTTCGGAAAGAAACTTTCAGTTGCGTTCACTGGATTCCAGTTGAGAATCACAAAGTACCAGGCGTCTCCATCAGGACGTTACTTAACCGAATTTGGCATTTTCATTTCACTGTTAAAGATGTGGCCTGGTTGCGAACGAACGTTCCCGTTACGCCAGTAGCGGAATTAATAAATCAACCTTAATTCCGGCGCGTTTCCCGTCATCATGACAAACCAAAGTTTACCCGGTCGCCGCCTAGAACAAAGCTCAAACCAATCAAGCCGTCGCCGGCCAGAGAGAGCGGCCAATTTGGCACACTATCAAACTCCTATTCTCGAGGCCTGCCTGCCGGACACGCGGCCTGTCTCAAGGGCCATTGAAGAAGTTAAATACGGCGCGGGAAGGGAGATTAATTGCTAACCGTCTGACACCCGTCGTCTTCGGAGTGATGGTAGTGGTGGTTGGTTGCCAAACCCCAACGCAAATAGTCGACGCCGAGGTTCAATAATTACCAACCGACCAGAGCCAACCAAACACTGCCACCACAAGCGGCTAGTGGAAGTGTTAATTACGAGCGATTTTGTGCGGAACGCAAAACATAAACGGCTTTTCCGCCGCACCTAGCAGAGCAGAAGAAGAGCGCCCAAAGTCCAATCATCGGATAAATGATGTTTGATCAAGACACCCACCCAGACCGATTCCGGGCCCGGGTTATAGTTCTATTGATTTTACGTACCATCCCAATCCTAATGGCCCAGCGGCTGGCTGTGCTGTTTATTAAATGATCTCGTAAATCTCCTATCGACCACTCGACCTCGATGATGGTTTGCAAATGGAGCAGACCCACATAGTCTGTGTGGCCTCCTAGAGACACAACATGTTTGAGGCACCTTCGAGGACCATGGGACATGTTCAAAACGGAACTCTTGTTCGGCAAAAGCTACCGGCCACGCCGACGGATACGCACGCGATACGCTATGATTCGTTGTCGTTGTCTGGTTTTCGTTAATAAATGTTTTGCTCATGAAATTTCGAACGGTGCTGTCGTCGTCCTTTCGATGTTAACCCTTTTCACTGTTTGTCAGCGTGAAATCCCTTGAGAAATTGTCTAGAATAACATCTTGTGGCAGGTGAAGCCAGCGTTTTCCGGGAAAACCTATAAAAGGGGGGCCTGTTCGGAGCGGCAACAGCGAAGTTCACTCAACGAGTTGCTCCGGTTTGGTCATCCCTTTTAATACAATGTAACATTTTTAATAAAAAGGAAAAAGCGACATAAAAACAAAAACAATCTTAAATGGAGAAATACTGAACACCTTTAATTTAAAAAAAGGAAGTAGATAAGTTAGTGTAATCGGTGGAAATGAGATAAGTGAAAGCATCGTTCTAGAAACAACGGAGATCCTTGCCCCGGTTTGTCAATGAAGTGACGGTCCGATCTTTATCATGTCACTTACCATCTGACAGCACCCAAGCACCGTTGAATCTCTCAGGATCTCAGGCCTTTCATGGCGATATCCTGTTCCTCACGGCGGAGAATGCATGACCCACCTCACTAAGTGTGCTTATAGAGAGAGGGGACTTCAGTGGGTCATTGCCACTATCAAACAATGGAAAAGTAACACCAAAGCGGAAACCCTCACCCTATCTGAGAGAACCACGTTCTATTGACACGTCGGTGATACAATCGTCCTTCTCCGCGGACACGAAAGCCGATCGGAATCGTGAGCAAACACCAAAGCAATTCCCTCTCTTAATCGCTTTCCGCTTGACGGCAACACGAACACGGACAGCTCTAATCATGCATAGCTGTGGCCGTGCCGCGAAGCGGTTCTCGTGCGGTGCGATGCGAGAATCCTGGAAGAGTCGCCATGACCCCAAAATAGAACGCACCACGGCACCACGGCTGTTGCCCTAAAACTTACTGGGTCCTGTGTTCTTCTTTGGACCGAAGTCCCTCGGAAGGTCGTATCGAGGATCCAGGATTTCCCCTCTAAAGAACGAGCTTAAGCGTCACAGAGTCCCGAGCAGGTCAAGGCTCGTTTCATTTTATGGGCCCCCCCCCGGGCACCAAAATACAACCGGCCACCGCCACCGGAAGTAAACAACTGCCCGTCCGCCCCTGGCGCAGAACCGGGACCAAGTTGCAAGGATGCAATAAATTGTTTGGTTTCGTCTGCCCTCAATCTGGCCAAGGCGGCCTTTAGTCTACCACGCAGGACCTCCGCCTATGCGCTTCGCATCGTCATCGGTATCGCGCGTCGAAGATAGCTGCTGGCTCCAAGGCCCCTTCCCGTGGGGGTCCCGTGTCCCGTAAGGGATACGAGTTGCACCCGTGTTGTGGGCGAAATGGGTTAATCGACAACATGCACGCGATAAACTGCAGCGTCTGCGTCGTGTGTGTGTGGGAAATGAGGCCACGGAGCACGTCACACTCCCGAAACGCCCGGAACGTCGTCCCGGAAGGCAGAACGGAGTTTTCGCCGGCGCCCAACCGGAAGCAGGTAATAAAATGGCAGCCACCGGAAGACGAGAAATGCTGCGTGATCGTGCTACTGCTGCAACGATTGTTCGCAGGCCGATAAGACATTAGGGCTACAAACTTGTCAGACTTGATGGGCCCTCCATTTTTACGGGTTGCGCAATCAAGGTCTGGTGAATGTGAGTACTGTGTAATTTTTAAAGCACAACAAGGACCAAGAAATGACCTGCGACCTTGGCAACGTGTTACGAATGTGTCCTCTGCGTGTTACTACACCGAAAGTCTTGGCCAAGGGGCAAAAGTCACGAACTTTTAATCAAGTTTCATGCGTCCTGTGTGTGTCCTCTCTCTCGATTGTTGTTACTCTCCCGTGACATAAATCGAAGCAGAGCCATCAGCCAACGCATTCCATGTGACCAACGCACCCCAAATGGACATTGCCGACGAGTTCCGTTCTTTCGGAAGTTTTCGTTTCGGTTGCTACGTCCCGGCCCAAATCCAATTATCTGCTACGTCAACCAAACTCTCACATGATTCAATGTACACACTAGGGGAGACGACTGATAAAGTTCGACTGGGACTTTTTCGTGTAAGGATTCCGCTTCTGACACTAAATTAAGCTTTACGCAGCACGCGCACCACTCTTTATGCGGTATCCGCGCTCTCGAACGGCAAACGGGCGACGGCAACGTACCAAAAAGGACACTTGCCATGTTATTAACCCGAACAAAACATGAAACCAAAATACAATTACCCTACCAAAAACGGTTCCACCACAATGTCACATTGTAGCGCCGCGAGTTGCCGAGCCAGCGTTGAAGGAGTCAAAAACTCAATTTTGAGGGCACTCGTGCGGTGTCCTTCATCGTAACAATATTTGGAGGCTCCTCGTGCGACTTGAAGCGGTGTCCCCTCGGCGAGTACAGTGTGCTATTTGCAACGGCGGCTGCATTTTTGCATTCCGCAGGATTTTAATCAGCCCCCAACGCGGAGTCGACAGAGTCAACCAGTTTCGTAACCAGATTGCGTCTGGAAGCTGATACTGGTTGAGTGGAAAACCCGATCCAATTAATTCTTTTGCTAACTAAGACCATCCGATTTTACATGTGATGCGTCTCGGGGATCTCCACCGCGAGTAGGGTAAATAGAGGGAAATTAGATTTTCGCGCTCGTCCGGGGCGAAGGAAAACAAATCAACGAAGATAAACGGATTTCGAATCAATTTACGCGCGAAATTATCTGCGCCCGTTCAAAAACGCACGTTCCCACGCTAGACAAAAAACTGGGTTCTCTTGGCGAGAACGCCCCTAGCGAGCCAGAATCAATTACCCGGCCCCGGCCGTGTATGCGTAAAAGCTTCTCTCGCACGTCCCGCATGTTTTGTGTGAAACTTTTCTTTGTCCACAAAAATGCTTCTAACCAGTTCTCGGTGCGGGGTCCAGGAAAACTTTACTTCACAGAAAACCCGGAAGCACAGGAAAATGGCGGCATGTGTTGTACACTTGCTGGGGTGCTGGTGTTCAGTTTCCGTTTCCCGGTCCCGTGCGCTAAGTTAAATCGCTACGAAGAGCGGGCTCGTTCGTTCAGTAAAAGCTTTGCCAGGGCGCCTTAAGAGTCGCCTTTTGAATAATGATAAATTTTTGTGCAATGCAACTTTAGGACATAAATCGTAAGCAGCAACAGCATAAAGGACACTTGGAAACAGATTTTCGCTTGGCCTGAGGTTATGTGTAATTGAGAGGGTATGGCGTTGTAGGTGGTTATTAAGTACAAAAAGTGAAAAGTGCTTCCTTTGGAAGGAGAGTCCTATATATTAACACAGTTTGCGCTGCTGCTACTGCCCGTGGCGGCCCATGAAAACCCGAAAGAATACCGTCGAAAGATACAGCATACAGAAACTCGTTCCTGGCTCGGGTTTCTAGTATGTGAAAACTATGCTCTCGAGGCGAGGGGTTTTATTAAATTACTTCTCCCCTCGAGAGCTCTCAGTGTACAGACAGAGTTGGAGTAGTTTATTACACACTGGCGCACGAGGCGCACGCCGCAAGCCCTAATGATGAAAGTAATTTTGGCACAGCCGAAGGAGCTTGCAAAACGAAGGACACAGCAACAGCAAAAACGCATAGCCTACCCAAAGAAGTCCAAGGAGGGGAAAACTTGTGTAAGCAGCAGCCACAGTATCGTGTGCCATCCCCTTAGAGCGTTGAAAGGAAATGCAATATGGAAATTTATGCTGCCGATGCGCGCCAGATGCAATCCTATCCCGAGGTGCCGGGTTGTGAGCCTTTCAACGGACGTTCGCATGACGGACCGCGACCGAGGGAGAGAGAGATAGAGTACACTTTTCGCCTTGGCGGCATTTCAATTTCACACAAACCGTCGACGGCAAGTCTAGTAGGCGGTGGAAGCAACACTCTGCGCTGCAGCAGGATAATAATCAAACAATAGTCTACGGCATACATTATGGGGTCCTCTCTCCGTCCGTGTCGTATGCTGCGACCACATATTGTCGTTACGGTCCCGAGCCCTCGAGAGGGTGAATCGTAAACTCACCCGCCGCCTGACACCAGCCATGCATAGGTAACGAGAGAGAGAGAGAGAGTTTGTTAAATTGACTCATGTTTAGAATGGGGTCCTTTCTTACGGAGTGTCTCATAGTTCCATCACCTCCCGAATTGTCGACCCGATTCCATCAACTTGTCACTTCACGAGTCAATATGGTCTAGAGAGCGTGTGGCACCGTTTAGAAGCAGCTTCTTGCCACAGCTCGCGGCATTGTTGCGGGATGTAAATTACATTTCTCAGCCCCAGCCCCCAGGACCAAGGTCCTTTCGTCGTCGTGACGCACGCCGAGCAGTACGTGTGGCAAGGATTTGTTTGCAGGAATTAAATTTCATCACCCTTCTTTATGCAAATGCAGATCCCGCAATTTGGCGTCTGGATCTTCGGGATTCATTGTCGATTTGATGAGACAACGTGTTTGATGAGCACGACGAGCATTAAATGCGGAACCACTTTCATTTGATTGTGTTCACTCACAATGCACGCACACCCGAAAGACGTTAGGAAAACTATTCCTTTGTCCAACGGATGGTGGCGGTTGTAATGGCTTTTTTGGCAACCGCATCAGTGTGGCCAGCTGTGCTTACATTTACCAAGAGACAGTGCGCCGCCACACTCCATTTGGTGGAGAGCCCCCCGATCCCGTGGTCGTTGCGTGATTTCTCGAACGATTGTTCACTTCTATTACCGCGGTCACAAACCGCCACATCCACGAGTGGTCCTTTGCCCGTCCGCCGGAAACGGAAACCCTTAAACCGACGCACAACGGCACACGGGCGAATCCATTTTCCCAAGGAACCCCATCATCTTTCATCGTAAAGTCGCCCCGACCAACAGACATCGGGGGAACAGAAAGCTTAACTTACAACATAATGCTGTCATTTTTAACGATTACAAACGGTTACGCTGCCTGCCCGTCCGCCCGCTCTCGGTGAGATGATTCCGGCGGCGAAAAAAGCGGACGACCGGGAAAATTGAACTCCACGGAGCAGACGAGATGACAACCATTCGATGGGGAAAAGTCCGGTCCCCCAACATCAGCTTCGATGGTAGACGGAAACGGAAAATTGTGGACCGAACGGGCGAGAGATGACGACGTCGCTTCTCCCCGTCGGGACATTTGTCGGGAAATGCAAATAAAAACAAACATTTTATTCATGCGAACTTGTCGATTTGGTATCCGGATCACCGAAGCAGACGAAAGCTTTTGCTTCGGTTTTTTCCTTACTCACCGATGGGGCCTTTCTGGAGGAGAAAAGGGCAAAGAAAAAACTCTATGCCAGTGAGTCTGTGGAAAATGCAGACCCCGTTGGATTGGCGCGAGATCGGACGCCGGGGGTTTCTTCTTGCTCTCTTCTTGCGGCGGCCGCCACGTAGACGGTGGAATGGACCGGATGGAATCCTATGATTCAGTGATTCCCATGTTGGCGTGTGCCAGGGTGTGCGTCCAGGTTGATGCTGCTGCACGCTCGAGACGATCATCATGCGAGCTATGCGCATAGATTTTCCACCCAGCCCAGGGTTTTGCTCGTTGGGCGGCGCAGTTTTTGTCTGCGTGGAAATGCAAATTGCACGGCGGCCATCGGTGGTGCGCATATTATTTCGTGCTCACCGATTAACCGGAGTAGGGCACGGTGAAAAGCTAACGGCACAGCCGCTTAGATCACCGCAGACGGCTCACGGCAGCGCCGAGCTCTTGCTCTCTCTCTCTCTACCCAGTTCGGCGTGTTTGGAAGTTAGATAAATCATGTGGCTTAGATTGTTAAAAGTATAAATAAGTATTTGCTTTGAAAAATATTGTAGAATTCGAAACGGTAGCACCGATTGCTTCCCTGCGACTGGCGTTCTATTTCTCTGAATGAACTCATTTTGCAGACGTAACCGATGACGGCGATACGGTAGCGGACACCCTTTTTCTTGATGTTTCCATGCTGTTTATCACCGGAAGCAACACACGGGGACACTCCGGGAGGCGGCATAAGAGACAGTGTCTCGTGCGTACTTGACCTTTCCAAGTTTCCGATGACAACATCGGCGCTTATCGGCAATGATGTCGAACCGAGCGATCGACATGCCCGATTACAGCGGCGTACCGGCGTAAAAATATTGAGCTTTGAAAGGAAAGGTTGTCAGATCAAGTCGGTGGTGTGATGCAAGTGATAGCTTGCAATTTTTTCACGCTTATTCGATGGACAGGTTCCGCGAAAGGAGCCCATCGGGGCACTTTATCAACAAGACACGCATATCGACAACAGGCGTGTGTTCCCATTGTCAGTGATTTTCCATACTATCCATCAAAAGCGAGGAAGCACCACTGTGACAGGCATGGCGTGGGCTTCTGGAGCCCAGTTCCGCCCCGTCTCCGTCGGGTGCAAACCAATCATTTACCCGTGTCTGGCCCGTATAGCTGCAACCGTTCAGCCGCCACCTCGCAAAACACTTGGAGCGAAGTGGAACAGCGCTCCTGATGCTCTGGGGTTTCCGTTGCGTATTTGCGGGAAGACCCTCGAAAGTATCTCCGCAGCGAATCTGCGCCCGATCGTTGTGATCGATTTATGCAAATACCACATAAATCAAACCGATTTATGTGGCCGCCTGCCAGCCGGCCGTCGAGATGCTCGGCTGTGCTGTAAAAAATCGGTGTTTTTAGAGCTCATGGTCATGACTGTTCATCTTTTTATGCAAAATGTGTTGATCTCCTTTGAAACGAAATAGAACGGGAAACCGCTAAACATAATGCAAACATAAAGAGAGCATTCAATGGAGAACACGGTTAACATATTTTCGTTCGCCGGCCAACCACCATCATTTTATTGGCCATTTTTTGGCAAAGCACGAAAAAAAGCCACGGATGAATGGCATATGTTCACCCGTTTGCCCGAGATTAGAACGAAACAAAATGATGACATGGCGGCGGCCAACGCCAAAACGACCATCTGGTTCTGGTTTTATTCTCGATGAATGCTTCGCCGGAATTTGTTTCGGGAGTGGTGCACTCCGGGATATGACGACGAAAAAAAGGACATTCAAGTTGGTAGTCGATAAAGTTCGGAGTTTGGATAAAAATTGCTAGCCGTGGCAATACATCACCCACCGTCAACCGATCCCCTGGCCCTACCGCTGGACTCAACTGCATCCCGAAGCAATCCGGCACCGCGTCGGGGATTCACAGATCGGAATAACGAGCGGGTGATAAAATCGGTCAACATATGTATTCTGCGCCATTCCCGTTGGGGCGGATTATGAATTTCAACACGCTGTCCCCGGGGCCCAGCAAATCAGAGGGAGAGAGAACTGAGTCGATGGCTCCGCGGAGCCCGATGGGAGCGTTTTTTAATGAAAAATAAAGAACGATTTAAAACGATGCCCTTGGGGAGGTTTTTTGGCTTTTCTAATATGGTCCGTTGACAACCGAAGATTGATCAAAACATAGAGTTTCTACCAGTTACTTTTGGGTCGCAAAAAAAATGCTGCCTTTTTATTTAACCATCAACCAGCATGCAGGAAAAGAGAGCTCCATTACCGTTTGCGCCAACCATTTGTTTGGCCCCATTTTTCGACATGATAATACAGCATCCCACACGACACACAAGGTTTTTCCTTTTTTTCATGATCGAGAAAAATTGGCTCCACCACAAGGTCCTACCACATGTGGTTAAAGGTTGATGATGAGGATTTATTCCTCATTGCTCGATATTTATGAGCCCGTAACACGCCTACGACGTTCCCCGGAAAAGAGGCTCTCTCCGCTGCTGAGAGAAATCGGTGCTTCCTTTGGGCCTTCGACGAAGACTAGTCACCACACATGACGAAGGCATTTTGGGTGAGTAAAATCTTCTTTTCATCTTCTGCACTGTCGGTGGTGACAAATTGGTGCAGAGGGCACAGTATCGGAGGGAGGGTGGATTCTCGGTAACCTCTCGGTGAGCCCGATTGATGGGATGTGCCAAGTAGCATGTGGCGAGGCTGATCTTGAAAGCTTTTTGTGCGATGCGGTTGATTTGCTTTTCATCGCCGACAAAGAGGACGAGGCCACGGTGAAAGCTCATTTGATGCTTCGTGAACTCCTCGCGTGAGAGAGGCTGACGGCGATGGACAGATAAATTGGGTTACAGTTTGGCCAAACTGTGCTTTTATATGACTGGCAAAAATTCGTCAAATTGCCCACCGCGATGCCAATGTCATCATCGAAATCTTTTGCAACTCCCGACGATCGAAGGGCCACTTCATTGTCTGTCTCTCGCGATTCACTTTTAGTATCCGCGGCCGAGTCACGAGTGCGTGAGGAGCACGTGAACGAGAAGCACTTAGCGAGAAGCGTCACATTTTTTCGCCCATTTTTCGTGATGTCGCGACGACACACGGGGGGAGGGCCACCATTACCTAACGTCCTTCGTGTCAACCGAGACAGCTTAAGCGCGCGGCTTTCTTGCAAAACGAGATGGTGTCACCACGATGATGCTGGTAATGAATTTCAGTGGAAGTTTTCACGCATCTTTCACACCACCGAAACATTGGCATTGGTGGCATTTTTTTGGGAATTATTCAAACGCTTCAACACAAAACATCAAACGGCAACCTTCCTCCATAACACGATGTACACGACTCTCGGTAAAATTTCACCCTAAGCATAGCTGTTCGCGCCGGGCCATTGTTTTCGGGTTTCGACAATCGTCACACGAAGTAGCGTCATAATTGACGAATTGTCGGGTGCATTTGCACTGAAAGTACCGTTTGACAGGTGATGTAAAGAAGGATAAACCCCGCGTTCGAAACAGAGTTTCATTTACCGGCGGCGACGGCGATGATCGCGCGGATCATCGACACCCCCTTTTGCTGCTGCACTTGTGGCATGTCACTTTTTCGTCCCGAGGACCCCGCAACCCAAGACCAGCGCGCAGCAAGCACCGTTGGCGCTCAGTTATACGCTCATTAATTACAGCCCTGCCCTGTAACATGCACCACATTTGATTTGCGCCGTTCATCGGCCGCCTCGGCGCGTGATATTAAAACGTCGAGTGCACCGCCATCACCGGTGTACCAGAACACATGCCGGGTGCGGCGCGTTCGCGATATGCACCGCCAAGCCGCCGCGGGGTGGGCTGGCGAAAGCGTCGATAAGTTCGATCGAAGTGGAACGAGTGGCGGAGGCGCGTTTAAGGGATTGAGAGTTATGTGTTACGTGCATATGATGGGGGATTTATGATGTAGACGATGGGGCTGAAGCATGCAATTGATTGCTAATTTTCAATTCTATAAATGGAGGTATGGCCATCATCAAACGGCACACCGCACACGCTAGTTAGGAAATGTATCTACAAGCTCAGCCACATGTTTGGCGGGAAAATGTCCAATGTCGGCCCAATCGCACGTCCTTCTCATCCTTTCCTGGTGTTGGAACACATTTCCGAAGGGTGCGTAACGAGACACGTTACGTTGCAGGGCGCCCAACGGACCCACGTGGCGCGCGTACGAAAAGAAACGCTCCAAACGTAGTAATTAATTGAACATTCATGCTCTAATTCGATTTGTTGGGAGTTACGGAACATCAGGGAAGTCGATGGCGGGTTTTTGGGAGGAAATTTAATCCGTTCCGAAACTGAATTTGCGAGCATGTATCGTGAAGCGGTGATTACGACAACGAACGGACAGGAGCCACAATAAGCCGCTGGCAATATTCGTAGCAAAGGCTCAGCAAATTTAATTTGAAAGCTACATTTTCGACAGTTTTGGTGGCTGCTTGATCGGGTGGCGTAGGGAAGGGATTTCGAAATGGCCATAACCATTCAATCTGCAGCTCAGCATAGAAGCATGGCTATAAGCACCAGGATATGGCACCAAGTTTTAATCAGGTTCCCGTTGAAACCATAACAAAAACTAGGATCGAAAAACTATTGCCCCTAGGAAAAGTTGTCGCCGAGTGACCGTCACAACCAGGCCGGGGGACCTTATTTTGTGTGGCTGGCTTTTAGTTGATAAAAGCGATAGAAAAATTTTATACTTCCGCTTCTTTTCTGTTCACTTTTTCCGTTTCAATTTGCAAAGAGCAAGTAGGCAACGAAGGCAACAAAAAAACGTTGACATCAAACTGAAACTTTGTCCTTGTGCCGCCATTTCTGATATGGTAAGCATATTTTAAGAGGCGGTGAACTCATTAAGGGTGTTAAAAAGAGAGCGAGAAGTATCATTCTATCACACACAACGGGTAACGTAATGGTGCAATGATGGAAACTTAACTCGTCAGCCCGATCTCGATACGGCAAGGTCCGCAATCTCACTACTCGAAGAGTGTAGTTGACTGACGGCACGACTTAAGACTCGATCCATCAAAAACACCAAGCATTACGCCTGCTGGTGGAGCGTAAATCAGATTGTAATCAGCAACTCACCGTGGGACCAACTGATTGCGGGAGCAAACAACTTCAAATAGAATCGAAAAGCTGAAGGTTTCACAACAATCCCCGAATGCCGAGTGCCTTGTGATTGTCCAAAAGTTGATACACGAAACTATTACGGTACGTCGTATGTAAGATCAAGGGCAACTCCCTCCTCACTATCACTAATCAGAGAGTGCCCTCTACACTACACTGCTCAATCATTCATTCATGGTCTACTGGGATGTTCAATGAGTTCGTATGATCGATAACAGAGAGCACTGCCACGGGCCTAATATTTTCTTGTAATATTGGTACACTCTTCATATGAACGTATGGGAAGTTTTATGCAGCATGCACCCTATCACAATGCACCCTGTCACAAGAGCAATTTGCAAATGTCAAAAATCCACGAATTAAAGTTCGAATTGTTGGAGTATCCAACGTAGAGTTGAGCCCTAGCGACTTCCATGTGTTTTCAGTCCCAAAACAATCGTGCGTGAAAAGCGTTTTTCATCAAATGATAAAGTAATTCAACAGCTATGGAAGCGTATTTTGAAGCCCATCCAGTTTCTCACTTCAGGGGTGGAATTTATAAATTGGAGTCTCCTTGGAACAAGTGTGTTGATGCTCAGGAAGGCCATACTGAATAATAAAGTGAATTTCGAACCAAAAAAATTTCCATACGAACTTATTGAACAGCCTAGTATTAAACCGGCCACAAGTAGAGCACCGATCAACCGGAGAAGAGGAATTGCTGACACGACGATGGCCGCTCCACAACTCGACACCACACGTGTGCGGGCCACCTTTCAGCACCAAATGAAGAAGAACGGGGTACCATTCTTAAAAGAAACCCGGACTTGAGAGTTGAAGCAAAAGTGTAATAGACTCCTCTTTGAAGCTACTGTTACCCCGCGATGGAGCAGATCAAACGTTGGCCCCCAACTGGCGTTGGCGTTGCTGCCAGTCCCCGGGGGCCCCGGGAGGAATACACCTGATGGTGGTGGCCGTCTTTCTGCACTTCACGGCCAATCAGCGATAAGAGGGTGCGCTGATAAAGGCCAGCCAGCCAGCCAGCCAGTGCTCGAAATGGAGTGCTGACTCCAACCGGGGGGATGTTGTTTGTGTACCGTTTTTGTTGGTACGGTTATGTTGCGCTTCTCGCACTCGGCACTAATAACATGGCGGGCTCCGGCACCAAACGGCAGACCACAACAACCTGGCCAACCCAGCAGAACCGCAAGTACCGCTAGTCGGCGCCGGCTAGAATGTTAGTTTTTCATTCCGCGCCGGTTCCGTGCCAGTGCCACTGCGTGCGCCGTGCGTACGAAATTAAGTTAAATTTAATTATCGCCGCGTGTGTTTTCTGAAGTGGAAAACCAAACTGAACTCAAACCGACCGAGAACCGACATCGCCCGAGGGGGCCTCAGAAATTAGTTGGCGAAATAGTTTTGGAATGCGAGAGCGCCCCGTCGGCGAGCGGTTGGAACGCTGTCCGAACTTCAAACCGCAAATCAACGGCGCGAGGCACTGCAGAAGACGGCCCGCGCCCTGTGGTTGATCGGGTTGGCCGTAACGTAATGCCGGTTGCAAAGCCGGTGAAGGCGTTGGCCAGCCAGACGCCAGCTCCAGACAATAACACGCCATAGCTCGGGTGTCGATAAGGCTGATTGGCAGGGTTTGGGCTTTGCAGGCCGCGCAATCTTTGCGCAGCTGTGCTGCCCAACGACCACGTGCACCCAATAGACGGCGGCTTAACTTCGGCCGTGATTCAACCGTTTCGATACCGGCGGCCCACAGGTGGACCACCGCCAAGGGAAGACTTGTAAAAGATTAATGGACGGCGGTTAGGGCGCTACTGCACAACACGCCGTCAGGTGCCGCCAGGGAGCGTGCGTGATAGCATGCGAATGGAATTTTAGGATCGGGTTACATTGCAGCGGGAGGGCCCAGTATTGGCCAGGGAGTGGCTGGCGTTAAACACACACACACACCCCGTCGATAGTGGGGGGCGATAAGATAACGTTCACAACTCACGGAGAACTGTGACTTGCAACGGTCTCCCGAGAGGTGCGAGTTGGACTTTCCATTCCTTCCATCTGTTCGATGAATGAACTCAGGCGGCGAAAGATATGATCGCGAAACCCCCAGCAGTGGGTCCAGTCCGGTCAGTTCTGGAACGAAGGGACCAAATTAAGACCCTAAAATTAGCTCTTGAATTTTCCGAGACCTTTCACACGTTATCTTCCATCGGCCTCGTCTCGTTCACCAAATGTCGCGAAGCTTAGTTACATCCAGCGGCGTCTGGGCAGACAATCGCGGATCGGTTGGGATGACATTTCCAAGGGGCCAAAGCTCCACTCCTTGGCTCCTATTACCACTGCCTACGGGTAATCGGCCTCCGGCACAATTTGCTTGATTCGATGGACGCAATAGGTCTCCCTTGCGTTGCGGATGGTTGGGCTGGCTGGATGGGCGAATAAATAATGCTGCGGCCGGATTGCCACCACCGCCACCGATCGTATCTCGCGGCGCACCGATAACACTGAAATGTGACACCCCGTGCCACACACAGCTGGGTTCTACTAGCGGAGAGGGGAGCTAACCAACCGCCGTGACCACGCGTTGTGTACCGTTCCTTCGTTGGCGACCCGAGCATGCTTTGATTCGACCACCGATTTGTATCAATTATTGGCTCCACGAGTCGCGCCACATATTAATATCATATTTTATTATTGCCTCTCTCGGGTTTACGGCTGCCGTTATGTTGGTTTATGGAACGGCCAAATCAACGCCAATTTAGGGCCAATTCGTTCGATTGGTGTTCGAAATAGCAAGCTATGTTGCCACAGTGAGATTTGCATGCGAAAATGCGCCATTTCGCCAATCAAAAGAGTACACAAAAAAATCACTTCGTAACCGTCTCACGTCTCGCGTGTGTCACACGCAATTTCCTATCCGTGAGGGAGACCAAATCAAATCAATGATATGATATCGAACCGAAATACCGGCATCCGGTCCGGGACGAAATGGGTCCCGAAACTGTTACTGAACTTATATCGAAGACCATGAATATCCCTTTTAGAACGAACAACAAAACGGAAAAAACGAAGGCAGATGTGAGCCCGAAACAAGAAGTGAAATGTGATTGATTCAATCGAAATTTGAAGAGTATTTAAGCAAGTCTCGAGAGTTCGCGCGAAGAACCTCCTCCGGTGTTGTTATGCAAATTTCACTTAACGTAAGCATCACTGTTTTTCCCCGTCACACGCCATCTCCCGGAGACAGCGACCAGCTAAGCCCTTTGATGGTTCCCCATCAAGAGCATAGAACCGCGACCATCTCTCGCGGTACCTGGAAAGGAGATAATAGAAAAGCCGCGACAGGCCGAGACAGAGAGATACGAATATGCAATATTAACATAATCTACTTTCTCGGTACATTCTCGTTAGAACGCGAGCGACTTTCCGGGCCAAAAGGTGCTTCAATGTCGGAAAGGAAATGTTTAATGGATTTGCAAGCCTTGACGAATGATGTAACCGCTTTATAAGGACTACAGATGCAAATGCATACAGACTAATGAATAATAAAGAACATTAGGTGACCACCAAATGACGCAATCGCCGACTCGCAACACAAACAAATAATAAGGCAGCCTCAAGAAACCGGAACTAATGTCGAATTCAATCAGCGTTAAACCCAGCAAAGCAGCCCAAAAGCAACGCCACATTAAAAACCACCAGAAGCCAAACAAACCCACGGAATGCGTCCGGCACGGATTAAGATCCAATGCGCCTCGCTCTCGCGGGTCGGGATCTTGGGTCGGTGGCGAACGCTGTTTCGTGTGTTGGGTGTTTTGTGGTCGACGACGACGACGCCGACAGCTCTCCCACGGGCTCGGTGTGTAACTGATTTTTTTTTGCGCCGTCCGTCACAGCATGCGCCCAACGCAAAACGCAACCGAAGAGCCGAACACGGTGCAAAAACGTTCGGTAGGTGGTGGAAGGAAACAGGGGCGGGTAATGCTACGCCGCAGCACGTTACGCAACTCGCCGGGCAACCTAAAATTCCGGTTCCACGGAGGAGTTCGAAGCACTTCGCGCCGCGCCGCGGCGTATGTCAATGATTCATTAAACCCTCGGTTCATGTTTTGGGCTCCCCCACGGGAGGCGGCCGTTACCGTTTCCGTTTCACTTTCGCTTTCGCTGAGCGATGTGGGAAGCGAAGGCCGAGCCAGAGAAACCATTTCGCCGACGCCGACTCGTCTTGGTTAGTATGTGGGAGACGGACACACGAGCTTTAAAAGTTATGCGCTTTTCAGGTTCCCCCGTTAGGCGCTAATCCTTAAATGGAGCTCGATACGGAAACCCTACGAATATTGGCGAACGCCACGCCGCACCATGTAATGTCTCTTGCGCGCTTGCGAGCCGGCAAACACGTGCGCCGCCCGCGCGCATAACGAACATGTGTTGTAGGAGCCACCGAACGGTGCCGGAAATGACCGCCGTCCCCCACCCTTCGGCCCGAGAAGCCATGCTCCCGATTGCGATGATGTAAACGACGTAGTAGTCGACCCACAGAGTCGAGTGGAATGCGCGAAACGACGAGCCTTGCAAATCTCGCACACCGACACCGGCGCGTGCTCGGTCAGCCGGAAAAGGTCAAACCGTGAAAAGCGCTCACCACTCGAAAAAAAAAGAACTGGCCGCAAACACACACACACACCGTGACGCGTCGGAACGGAAGCCCCTCAATGGGGGGCACCCATCGCCGTTTTGGGCCGTCATGTCAGGGACACCTCCGACCAAGTGCTGGTCGGTGAAGTCGATGTTTCTTAGACTGCTGTCCGCCTCTCGCCGATGGTAAACAAAATCAGTTCCAATCGGAGAGGTTGACCTCTTGACATCGGTGGGGTGCGTGCTGGGTGGCCCACACACACACACACGTGTGTCATCAATTTGTCTTCAACACAGCTTGACGAAACATCTGTCACCAGCGAGATGGAGTGAAGGTTGCCGAGGCGGCCATGTTTACACTCTTTTTGCATAATTCGTTCTCGATTCTGGTGAACGGGGAGCCACCGGCCTGGTGTTGTCCTTCACGGGTCAATCACCACCAGACGATTCAGTTTAGAGTGAAAACGAAGAGAAATAAGGAGCGCCTAAGGTAATGTTAGAAGTCTTCGTAAGCAAAATATATTCTTTTCCTTAATACATTTGTGAAAAGCTGCACAAAAAACATAGACAGAATCAAAGGCAAAAGGGTAAGTCGAAACCAAGTTAAAACGTCAAACTGAAAGGTGTAAAAGCGTCATAAAAAATCTCTTTTTATCCGAAAATCGAAGTAATAAACTTGTCACTTATAACAAGCCTTACATGCTGCCTTATTGTTTGATCATTTTATGAGCATAAAATAAAAGCATATCATAAATTCCAAAGTAAAGCCGCACACCAAACGCAAACCGACTATCCGGAACGGGGTGGCAAACGACACCGTAGACGAAAGGGTGGTAAATAAAGCTGGAAAAATATTTATACGACACACAACACAACAAAACTTGAAACCCCAAATGAAAGTGCACCGGCACCGGGAAAGGAAGCGCGGTCGCGGCCACCGGCTGAACACGGACAAGAATTTAGAGCCAAGGTCACGGGAGAGGACGCGAACATAAATACTTACATGTAAATAAGCAAACACACGACGGGGAACCATTTTTCCACCATCACCAAGCTAACGGAAATGTTGCTTGGGTGCACCGGGGCGGGGAAGTGGGACATCTGCCCAGACCAAACATGGCCACGGCGATCGCCTCTAGCCTAAGCACGTCTGCGGCCTGTCTGTTGGACAGTTTAAAGACGGTACGCCGGTGCCACCCGAGGGCAGCGTACAAATAAAATGAAAACAAACACTCCAATCTAAACACGATCGTAGGGTGCCATGCAACTTTGGAAGTTTTTCTGCCAGTCTCTCTCCCCGATTGCTTCGGTATGCGGAGCGCATTTGGCAGCTCCTCTGGCACATCCGAACCCGACACACCGACCGACCGAGTGATTTATGTTCGTAATTTTCGCGCCGCGAAACATTACGATCGTTTGGGGTCCTAAAAAGCGGCCAATTAACGCAATAATGCTGCGGCGCCCCCCACGTATAAGTCGCTTTGAGGGTATTAGAAAGCATGAAAGCAGCAGGCCAAACATGAACTCCTTTGTCCGAAGACAAAGACCCCGAACCGAACTTTACCGTTTGAAGCAATCGGGTGGGGACACAGAGCACATAAAGGAGATAGTTTTTTCGTGCGGCAGCATTTTGAGCACCAAAAAGATGAAAAGACACCGCGAACATCGTCATAAATCGAAGCGGTTTTTATGTGGAGCTACTACCATTAGATGGAAAATGGAACGTGAACCCGGGAAGGGAATCATTAATTAGGTTTGTAACACGGGCTGCTGTCAGAACGCTGCCGGAAGGTAATTTCCCAATTTCCCCGACCGTTGGCCACACAGCATGAGCTCATTTTGCTGGTTTAAAAGCTGCTCACGACGGGGACCCGTGATGGTGTGCCTTCGACATGGAGGAGACTCATTTTACACCTTTTTTCGGTGCGCGAAAAAACCACCGCTCCGCTGATTGATTTGTATTGGTGCGCGTTTATATCACTTAGCGTCCCGTGTCATTTGGCAAATCAATCAACATCCATCAAAACCATTTAACAACACCCTTCCAGCCGGCGTGGCCGGAAGATGATGTTGCTGGTTGCGTACTGTTGCGTGCTTCGCAGTGCAAACCAATACGAACCCACTTAGCACTTCCCGACGCAGTCAATGTGCAAACAATTTGCGTTGGTAGTGCAAAAATTGTAAACCGACCGAGCTCTTGTCGAGCGGCTCAGAAGGGTTCATTGCAGATATTTAAAATAATTGTCTCACACCGCCTCGAGTAATGAGTTAATCCTTCGTGTCGTGTCGTGGTGACGCGTCTTTAGGGTCGAACTTACTCCTTAGCTTCACAACCTTCCGCTATGATGGCCCACTGATCTACTTCTTAAACAAACAGCACCCATTCCACGCTCGGTCCACCAGTTTGATGTGAGCAAATAAATTCTGATTGATGTTCCACTTTGCTCTACGGTTCAGTGCAAATATTTAAAATCCCCCCCCCCCCCCGTGTCGACCCCAATTACGGACTGCAGCGCAGCGCACAAAACTGAGCGACAGAGATTGGTGACACCCGGGAGAAGTAAATCCGAGGCAGTCTGAAACCGTCACAACGCGGAACTACACCGTCGTGGCCGGCGGACCCAACAGCAGCAACAGTTTCTTTTGCCGATAGGCCCCACCAAACGGTGCCTAAAAATAAAATCGTTTGGCACGAGATGTGGGCAATTAGTACCAATCTTAATACCTTCCTTCTTCTTGGACAGAGGTCGAATTTAATTGGAGCGAAACCGACCGAAACGACCGACACCCCGGGGTGGTCAGATCGGATCGGAAAAAATCGATCGACCGCGCAACACATGGACAACACGGGGGCTAAAAAACATTCGGAAGGCCGCAGGAATGCTGATGACCGCGCCGCGGTACACCTCATTGCCAGCAGCAGATTCCACATTCTGGCGGTTGTCGCGGAATGTGGAAATGGCGTGATAAGTGGGACGTTACGACTTGCAAAGTTACCGGAAATGAATGAGCAAGTTCCAGAGCTCCGAAAATATGCTCCGATGAAGTTCCTCAAACCGAAAAAGGAAGTTAACCGATGGCGCACCTTTGTTGGCCCGAATCCAACAACAATTAAAGCCGCGTCTAGCGACGGACAAACACCAATGTTAAGCTTCCAGGAGTTCAAGAGAGCTGCCTTTAAACAGTAAAAAAGCGCTCAAAATTGCGGTACAAACTTCTGGGTTCCTAGCTCCTTGCAAACCACACTTTAAATAACACGAGCCAAGTGCTGGCATTTGGAACGGGGCAGGAATTGAATCTTTCGTGGAAACCGAACCAACCGAACACCCGAAAAGGATGAGCCATTAAGGGCCTTCAAAGGCATGACTTCTGGGAAGTGGGAGATAGGCCAGGGGCGGTTTAGAAGGCATCCGGATGACCGACTGGAGCTGTCGACAGCGTGGGTTCGCAGAAACCTTCATTAAATGATGAAAACGTCGATCAAGTCCATCAACCGGAACAAATTCCAACCGGGGCGCTCCCCCTCGGGTGCGTCGTATCCCAGAGTGTTACAAGAATCCGATACCAATCTAAAACTATGTCGATATCTCGTGCGCTAGAATACCACCGTGTCAAATATTTAAATGTCCCCGGGAATGTCTCCGGGAGAGCGTTCGGCGATTTATTATGCCGTTTATTAGACACAGAGTAACCTGTCCGAAGTCGTGTCATCATAAATGGACTGATTTCAACATAAAGACGCCGGGTCGGGCCTGTCACGGGAAGTGGATGAACTTTTCATCCGATCGGCTCGCATCTAAATGTCAGACCAAGACCTGGAGCGGACGACAAATTGCACCCGATTAGGCTTAGTGCACCCCACCAAGTTTACCGCACCGAAGGCTACTAAAAGCGTTGACCGGCGGCCGTCAGTAATGTCGATGATCGAACCCCGACTCGACCGGTACTGTCAAGGTTAGATAGAAATAAGGGTACAAGAAACAATCATCGACCACGATGGAAAATTACTAATTACACACGGTGCAACTTCATGTCCGCCCGACCGGCCGACTAGAAACTCCATATGGATGCGTTCCCACGATGTGTCTTCCCCGCACCAGAATTGATGTTAAAAGTTGGGCCACCGCATCGTGGTGGTGATCAAACCGTAGGGCGACGAAAGCGGGCGGGGGCCAGCGTGCGTGCGTGCGGTTGCTGTAGTGAAAGGCCAATGGTAGTGTTTCCGTCGAGTGCAACAACTTCCCGAGGTGCAGCTGGCTGGCCACCGCTGGGGTTGGCCACCCTCCCCAAACCCGGTTACATGTTCAAATATGTAACAACCAGCCGCGGCTGGGTTGGGCTGCTACAAGGAGTAGTGGTCGTCGCCGCCACCGTTTCGGGAGGTGAAAATTGTAGACCGGGTCAAAATCTGGTTTCTTCGTCTCGGGTTCGGGCGTTATCGTGGGGACATTGAGTTTGAGTGAGGGAGAAAGTTTTGCGTAACACACGCGGCGGCGGGCGGGCGTGCGCTCGGAAAATGCGCCACCCAATCGGGTGGAAAATCGTGCGAAATCGAGCGTTAACCGTGCGGGACGCGGCCCGTGACGAGCGCAGGTTTTGTTCCGTTCGCTCCTATTTTACAGTTTTATTAACTACACTTTGTTTCATTTTTATTGACCCCGCTCACGGAGGGGGGCCAGCGCGGTGTGCTGTAATTTTCACTTTACGCCGTTTGAAGGTTCGGAAAAATGATAATGACGGTTCCCATCAGCTTTACTCTGTACGTAAAACACGTAACAGATAATACTGTCTTAAAAGCCTCCAAGTGATATCTGTTTTAAAACGAATCTTTTTCAAACACCCAATAGAGGACACTTAATGCTCAACACAAGAGAGCATTAAGATCATTTGGTGCAAAGTAATGGTCTTAACATATTTTAACTGTCTCCCAAACGGTTTATGGAGTTTTTTATTTGCTAATCCCGACCAGCTGCTATTAAAGTACAGGTCATCCCGCGAGATCGTTGACACCGACCAAACAACTTCATCACTTTCTTCGCCAGATCTGACACGATCAGTTCTTCACGTGCTTCAATTGTGGCCTTTTCCGAGGAGGATTCTTTACGAGGATTCAGCTTTTGCCCCCAAACTCCATGTGATTCAAGTGAAAGGGATTTCCAAAAATTCAAGGTTAGTTCGCTGACGCAAAACGAGACATCGGTGGTCGAAAATCACAGAAGTCGCGGTACGTGCCACGCAAAACTAACCGGAAAATAAAGGTATAATTATTAAGCAGCCGCTGTGCATCAACCAAACCCTGTGTCCAATCCATCTTGTGTCATCACTCATGCGCGCTTACCTCTGTGGCTCTCGGAGCGCAACGGACGGAACGACCGTTGGTAGACCCGCAACCACAAAATCACCATGCCCCGCACCGGTGCTGCCGAGTGTTGCAACTGTTCCGCCACGCGACGTCCGGTCGGTCTACGAAATTCCACACCACGCGCTGCAGCAACCCCCACAACCACAAGGTCACCTGGCGCACGGTGGTGCTTATCGAGCACGGCAAGGGTTTCGCGCGGAGTGGTTCTGATGCCAACAGAAATGGATAGAGAGAAAAAAAGCAACCAAAACACGATGCTCACCACACACAGACACACGGAACGCCAACCGCAGAAAATTTGCGAACCTTCGTCCGATAGCGAAATCAGACACACTAGCACCACGGACACGGACCACGACCACCACCACCGAGAGATGAGGCGCACACAAAACAACCCACACGACACAACATCACCGATTTAGAACGGCCAACACCGAACCAGGCGGGGGGGACAATCGATGGTCGCCGGTGAACAGATAAACGTGAGTGACAAGGGGCCAGAACCAGAGGCCAGATATCACTCGACCACCCCGACGAACGTAACCAATCTGCGCGCTGCTCACTTACCGCGTCGCGTCCGATCCACCGAACGGGCGCGGTTCGAAGGGATTATTTTTAAGTGCACCGGTGCAGTTTCAAGTGCACGAACAGTGGCCTAAGACACCTGAATCTCTTTCAAGTCGATGTTTCAAATTCAAATATTAGCACAACATCACTGGTAATGATCACCTGGTAAGGGACGAGTAGATTAGCACCAAAAACCGGCACGTTCGATGTTCTAAAAACGCATCGTAAAAGCGACAAGCGAAAGCGCGCAAAACACCCGCGTAAGGATCACACCGCGGACAACGCGTGCCACGTGCAAACGCGCTGAATTCTCATTCGAAACTGCGATTCGCGCGAACTCGAAGCGACCACATCGAAAACATTACTCACCCGGTGGCTCACTATCGCGCGGTTCGGTGAGAAATATGCTACAACTCACCGTGTGCTCACCCCCTTCACACAAACCATGATTTGGGGAGAGAAAATAAGGGTTTTGCACTTGGCACACCGAAAATCTCACTCTCTCACGCGCTCTCTCGTCTCTTGCCGTAGTGAGACGCCGGAGAAGGTGAATGAGAATCTCATCTCGAGGCAATGCGATGTTTTTCTAACGTCATGTGTTCTCTTCGCCGCTCTCTTTCTCTCTGTCGTGCACATTATGGTTTTGGCCCTTTTTTTTAATCACCGCGTTCTTCGCCGTTTGTTTACTAACCGATGAGAACAAATTCAGGCGCCAGGCGAGCATGGGAAAAAAGTGCTCTACAGCCAAACAACGAGAGCGGCGGCGTTCTCAAACGAAACAAAATCAAAGCCTACTGTTACTGTGTTGGGGTCTTCTTCCGGCGCTTACAATCATGCAATCGGTGCGTCTCGCACTCTCCACACGCAAATCGCGGGACCAAACTTCATCAATGAATTCACGACGACGGAAGAAAGCCGACCGGCCGGCGTGTGCTGACGCGCATTATTGCGTGCGCGGGCGGCATATTACTTTCTTTTCCCCGACGACGATTGACGACCTCGGTCGCCTCTTCCCATCGGAAATGATACCCACACGCGACATCAGCTGTCGAACGAAGCCGCCGCACGATGATCGCGCTTTCTGCACGCACGACACGCGCGCAATAACAAAAATACAGAACGGAGGACATCCACATGGCCGGCGGTGGCGTGCATTTCAATAGCGGTTCGTTTGTTCAAGAATTCTCACGATCTTCGCTGATGAGATGTCATACAGAATGTGTCTGTGGGACGGATGACGATGGCAAAGGACTATAATTACCGAAAATGACAGTATTATTCCTTCTTTTTGTATGTGGCAAAAAGCACCTTATTATGACAGATGCATTAAACCTCCACCCAAACCACGTGCTGCCTTTGCTTTGATTGAATTAAATGGAAACAATCTTGGACAAATCGTGCTCAAATCATCATCAAGAAAGCGGGTTAAACTGACCCTGATGCCCGCCGCCGTTTAACCGTTCCCTCATTCATTCCCTCATTTGAACGAAAACGTAGGGCAGAAAAAAAACGCGAAACGGTTCGCGATAGTTGCGTAATGGGCGTAAATGCGCCAAACGAACCAACGACGCGCGTGTGAGGCGGTGGTTGTCGAAGTTGAAAGAACGGTTGCAGAAAAAAGTGTGTGAGTCTTAACGACTGGAGAAGAAAGCAAACACCGTTTTAATTTGTCTTAACCGCCCTCGGATACTGAAGCAGCTATCTCTTTGGCATTGTGATTTTTCCTTCCTTCCTTTGCGGGCCTGTGGCCTGCATTCCAACCCCTCGGAGGTTATGCTTTAATTCCATTGTATCTTACCCTGTTTTCGGGGGGCTAATGAAACGAATTCCACCTGACCTCTTCCGGGCGCGCCACCCGAAAGGAGTGCTTTCCCCGTTAGCGCCGAGAGCAAAGAAGCGTTGAATCGGGAAACTCGGGAAAAAAAGAAGGCTGATGGCGGCCCAATTTTGGCGAAGAATAAAAACGCGTACGCCGCGCGCGCTCCGCTCCGGTGAGTTATTGAGTTTGCACGCACCTTGTAGAGATGGTGGCCATTAGGGAGCGCGGGCTTGATTGCGGGCAAGCGGCCGAGTGCCGAGAATGTGGGCAGAAAGATGGAAACGCACCACAGCAGAACGTTTAATTTCTTTTTTTCGTCCGAAATCCGAGAAAACAGGAGCACAAAACGGTTGCGCGGGCACGGGAATTGCGGTTGTTGATGATCTCCACTTGAGGACGCTCCACATACTTACAGTTACCCAACACCACGGCACCGAACCGAGTGTGAGTGTGTGCTCTGCACAAAAGATCGCGAACGATCATTACGATGAGCCGCTTTTAAGTGGCTGTTCTGCTGTTATGTCGTGCCAAGATACGTTCGCACTTAAAAGAGCACCAATTCTCGTTGAAAAGCGTTACCAGGTCCATTAGCAGAGAGATAGTTGTAAAGTATCAACACATTGTTGATTGCTTCGCTTTAGATTAATAAAGGATCATTAATAACTGCTTTTGGTTCACATTTCAAAAGTCATTCGATCCATCGGGAAGCGTTGGGTTCGTGATTCGTCAAAGGTTCATTTGGTTCGTTATCCAACCATTTTTCAAAGTTTAATTAAAACTCAAACGTGGAAGGGAATAAGAAAACCAGGGGTTAGTCTACTATTCGATCGATAAACGGTCGATTGGTAAGTAAAAGTAACAGCTTTCTGGTTCGTAAAGCAATTAAAAATTAATAGAATTCCTCGCCGGCTCTGAAGCGACCAGCCGGCGCAGAAATGTGATTTTAAAGTGACTTTCCAGTGGCCCACATCCACCGGCCAACGGGCAGAGCGTTTGCTAAAATTAAAACTCGTTACGCGGACCACGGTCAACACACACGCCACTCGATGGTGGTGGTTGCGGTCTCATCAACCGCAGCATCGGTGCGTTAAATAGCAAACACTAGAAAATTGATTAAAATAAGTAGCAAAAGTAAGCGCGTTTTCATTATCACTTAGCGCAGCACCCGGAGGAATGTTAATCTAAATTTTCGAGCCCCCCTCGGGCACCGGCTTATATCCTTCCATTGCGTGCCGCCCAAAAACCCGCAAGATGGTTGATGATCAACGGAAAACAACCGGAACGGCACGGAAGAATCTTAACAAATCACGAATGATTTGTTGGCCCCACCAAGGCAGGCGCGGCCAGGCCATCATCATCCACCCAGCTATGATCTATGGCGCAGCATTGGGCGGGCGGCGGTTACGATGAGCCAAAATAGATAGGCCGCCCCCCCCGCCCGAATGGGTGCGAAGTTATTGGCGCTAGTAGCGCTAACCACCGGAGGAACGCACGAATTGATGAATGTAACGAATCGGCATAATGATTCGAAGAATGATTCGAATGAGATGGCTCACATTTCGAACGCTTTTTAAGCGGTGGCGTTCAGCATTTCTCGTTATTTATCATCTCTTTACGGTTCGCTGGCCTGCGGCTTTTTTCGGACCCCTTTTCACTTACTTGCATATGAAAGTTGAAGTTTGAATAACAATTTTTACTCTTCAGGCGCCCGCCGAGTGCCTTTTATCTAATCACAAGTGCAAACACCGGCGAGCACCGGATCAGACTGGACGGAGATCGCCATCGGTTGCAAATGTTCAACTCACGTTTTCGCATACGACCCTCGTGACCAACGCACGATCGCAGCTAAAACGATCACGAGGGGGACAAATAAGGGGACCGCAAAATCTAACCCACACAAATTCACAGGGACAAGTTATATTTTCTGTGCTGTTTTTTTACGATGAATTCTTCAACTTGAGGATCCCCGTTGTAAAGTATGATCTCGGTTTTGTGTCTCAAAAAGATCCATTCCTTCCATTCCCTTATCGGAGGGCTTTCATAGACACGGTACACCGTTCCAGACAGCGATGCCGTCCTCTAAACGGGACACACAACGATCGTATCGCCTACCGTAAAGCCGACCCACAAAGAACCCTTCCGGGAGGGGTCGCTTTGATAAACACCCAACTTCGGCGACTCGACTTGGCGGCGGAATCTTGACGGAAGAATCGTGTGATGAGCGCGAGACTTAACATCATCCCCGGCCTACTGTGAGCGAGAGAGAGAGAACGCGCCAGATAACCAGACCCGGAGTCCAGAGGGGGGCCAGAGTTTTGAATTTCGCTAACAACAACAAGTTCCAGTTCCGTTACGGTTGGCCGCGGTCGCGTTCCGTGTGTCTCGGCGGCGCCGGGTGTCTGTTTCTCGGTGCTAGGCGTTTAGAAAATGCTGGCCAACACCACTACCCACAAGCAAGGTCATAAAACGCTGCACTCGCTACACGCCGCCCAACGGGAGAGAGGGAAAGGACAGACCAGACGACGACGACGTAGACAGGATGGGTGGTGGAACTTCAAACGATGCTGGAGAACTTGTTTTGAATTTGGCTTGGCCGATGTGTCCGCCGCCGAGGGGGGGATCCGCCCCGGGCGCGGCTGAGTGACGCGAATGCGAATTTTACCTTTGTTTGTCTTTCATCTCTTTTCCGTCGCACGCACACAAGCGCACGCCCATGCATGTGTGTGTGTGCGCGTGTATGTACATCGGATTTTTTGCGGACCACTTTTTGCACAATGAATCTACCACCGACCGACCGACCGGCCAACCGGATCCGGATCATTGTACGGATAACACACGGGGGGCGGCGGCGATGGGTGGCACATGTTGTTGCCAGCAGCAGGTTTGAGTCGCAACGATGGCCACTACACTGCTGCCGCCGTTCGGCAGGTCGAAAACCGGCCGGTCGATCGGGCTAAAGCGGAGGGTTAAGATTTCTTTTCATCTAGCAACCCATTTGCGGTCGAAATTTCTAGACAACTTTAGATTCATTTTCATCAACATTACTTTAGCGATCCGCTAACGTTGCTTTTTAATGCCCGTTTTACTTAATGAGAACTACCCGCCATCAATCGCAGATCAACACGAGAATGGCGATTGGTGGACATTAACTGCGCGCGCGGTTGCTTTCTCTTCTTATGTGCACCACACGACGGAGCGATCGAATTCCTTGGTGCTTTTCACATCATTTCTGCACCTTTTCAGCCGCCACAAGAATCCGTCCAAGTGCCGGCCGAAAGCAGGGCACGTGAGACTCGGCTGGCTGGCTGGGTGGGTCGCTAACCCTTCGGTGTGTAGTTCAGATATCTTCTCTACGTATCATGCCTTATTTTTTCCAACATTTCGTGCCCTAAAAGTATAATTTGTTGAACTAAAAGAGGAACATTATTGAGGAGATTAAACAACAAGTTTAAACACTTATTTTTTCTTTACACTCCCGGGATTCCGTCGGCACTCCGTGGGTTGACCAGATCCATCAACACTTTGACACAAACACCACCGTAACCGGGCATGTAGTCGAGGGTTGCCGCGTTGTGACATCCCAATTCACCTGCCCTTCAGCTCCATTCTACCAGAACTCGGTGGCCCGTCGTCGATGCGCTTTGCGAAGCATGAACCCGTTGCCCCCTCGCACCGTTCTTCGACGCGTAGCGCACTGAAGGTGGGTCATCTTTCGGGCGGAGCATATAATATGCTACCGACCGGACCGGACCGGATCGTTCAAGCCAATCGACGGACGGAAAAAATCAAACCCCGACTTCGGACCATTCCCGCTGCCGGACGCGCTAATGATCGGTGCGAGTTTGTTCCGAGGCGATTATGAATTATTCTTTTCCGAACAAAAACCTGGAAGCGTAATTTGTTGTTGAGTGGAGCAGCTCTACATGACCGCGACGCGCGCGCGGCCACTCGCTCGCTTGAGCATTAATTTTGTTGCTCCATTTCGCGTTGCGCGTTGCCCTCTAAAACTACATATACGCGCGGACGCGTACGCAAATGTGTAACGAGCGGACGCGTGAAGAAGGAAAACAACATCACAGGCGGGGAAAATTGAGGCGCGCAACTCGAGGCCTGATGACGCCAACGAACCATGAGCTAGTTTCGATAGAACTGATAGAGATAGAGAGAGAGAAAGCATAAGTAGGAAATGGATTTTCGAGACGAACATCCCGAAGCGGCCGTACACATCCGGCCCGGTGAATCAGGTGGAGGTTCTAATTGCTGCTCTTTATTGTGTACGGCCAGCCCGAGACCGGAAGGTAGCAATGATGTTTGGTTGGCAATCAATGTTTTCGGGTGTCCTAAACCGACACGAAGAGACACAGAAGACAAACGTTTGGTTTGGACGAATTGTCGACAACTGTTGCATTAGTCGCGAATACCCATTAACAAGGGCCACCGCTAAAGAGGCATTAACTCACCGGCGTAATTGGGTCACCCACCACCGGAGCAGCAGCAACAGCTGCGCCTGCCAGCCACGCCTCGCCTAGTTCCATCATTAAACGCTGCCGTGAGTTGAAAATAATTTCATCTCCACAACACGCCGGCGGCGGGCCAACGACGGAGTGTTGCTTTCTCAGGAGAACAACATCCAAACGGTATCCCGTGTCTGCCTCCGGGTGCCCCAAAACAATCTCCTCCGGCAACAATCGTGTTCATTCACGCGCCTCTCCGTGGCGTGCCGGTGGCGAAAAGCCGGTGCCCGTGCGCCGGCCCGATGAAGGCATCAGAAAAGTGTGTCTTAATTTTTGTTTTACAATTCATCAACATTCGCGTTCTCCCTTCGCCGTGCCGACGGTGCTCCGGATTGCCGGGTCTTTTGGGAGTTTTCTTTATAATTATGCTGAAGGGGGCGCGCGCAGACCCGGAACGTGAAGTTCCCGGCCCAGTCCAGTCCCCCTCCATCTGTTAAATCAATTAATATCTCCTACCTCTCGGCGTCGCTAGAAGAGAAAGGAACGGAGATACCAAGCCCGGGCGGGAACCCGGGAATTAACGTCAACAAATACCTTCGTCGTCGGCCCTGGGCCGGAAGACTAATGAGAAGGTGAAGGAACGCCGAGCGCGTGTTTCGAGTCACAATGTATACGGTGGCCTATATTTTTTGAAATCAAGTCCAACCTTAAGAAGTTCCTCCCAGTGGCGCCGTCGTTCCGCGATTCAATTTGTGTCCCCAGGTCCCAAAGGTAGGTTGGTAGAAGTCACAAAAAGAATTTAGCATTCATAACTGTTCCGGTGGGAACCAAAGCACAGAGCCTTTGATGTGACATACCATTTCTCGCTGGGGAAGACTGAGCTAAGATCGCACTACAATTTTTGACGCACCTTATTCGGATTAGTTTTCGAAACTGGACTATTTCGGACCATCACTTTTCCCCCTTCGAATCGGGATTTTTAACACTTTTCCACATCACTAGCACGGAGCAGCACATTGGAACCTCGGGGCACGAGGCATTCGAAATTCCACACCTTCGGGAACCGACGATCACGAGGAAGATCGACGACTGCGTTTTCTTGGCTTTCACATTTTTCTTTCCGGCCCAATGTTACTCCTTAGGTTCGCACACAAATTGAAAATCTAAAGCAACAAAAGCACGATTAAAGAATGAATAAACGTGAGGGTCACGAACGTCGGAGTGTAATGTTTGGGCCAAACATGAAACCACCGGTTGTTTGTAAAACAAAACAAGCACAACATAAGACCGCTTTGTGGCTGACCTTTGCTGGTGAGGAACTGAATGTAACATTCTCGATCGCGTGCACGATTTTGCTTCTCACTCTCGCTCGCGTGAGATCACCTGCGCGCATATCGAACTCTGCTTACCGTTGGTTGGTGACGAAATTAGGCGATTTAAGATGTGATCGGAACGCGGCACCCTGATCCGGGTTTGAGGCTGACCAGAAGGGCCATAAGGGTCTGTGTCCAAAGGTAGCGGGGCTTCGACGAGAGCGCTTATGGCATTTTATTGTAGCGACGCTGGTTATCTTATCGACGCAGCGCGCCGCACTGTGTTTATGGTATTTATGTGTGGACTAAACACGATAGAAAATGTGGGCTATTTTGTTCAACTGCACGTTTCTATTATCGACCCCTCGTCTGTTGAAATTTACATTTACACTGTGGCCGATCTTAAACACCTTTGGCCGGACTTTCGCTTCCAGGCCAAGTGTTGTGGTGCTGTACCTTTCTTTCTCACTGTTGTAGCACGATCTCGTTCACACAGCATTCCTTAAGAGAGCCGATCTTGCCGCGGCCCTTCGCTTGCCGGACACACTTTTTCGGAGCACAAATGCTTGCGTTTTCGCATAAAAACGTAAAAACGGCCACCACCGAAATACGGAAAATACCTTTTTCGCACCGACAAACGCTTACCAAACGTACCACAAACCCGTACTCCGACACCGAGAAACAAACTGAAAACGATCGGATCGTGTGAACCGCTGCGGCTACACGGAATCTGTGTGTGTGTGTGTGTGTGTGTGTGACTTCAAGGGAAAGACCCAATTACCGGGTGTAAAGTGAAGGGCTTTGATCGTTTGTGGCCCTTGGAATGCTGAGATAAAAAAAACATTACAATTGCAATGACCAATAATTAACAATAACCTAAACGAAGGGACAATTTCCATTTATTGCGCACACCGGGTTTTTGAACCGCAATGGTCTGTGGGCACCCTATTTTTGGGCACCCTATTCCGCAGGTTGTCAATTTTGCTGCCAGTGATGCTGTGAGTTGCTAAATGCTGCCAATTTCCGATTTACGTGACGATTACGCTAAAACACAAAATTACACAAACGCACGCGGTGAAATCGGGCCTCGGCAACAGCACTCGGCAGCGACCGGTGGCCACACGTTCCTTGCATTCCTCTGGTCTAATCCCGGATCGAAGCCGGCCAAACATCCTCCACCGGATAACCTAAACCTCCCCAACACCGGCCCACGAGATGTCCGCCGCCTGCACTGCCGTGTTGAAGCGCGAGTTCCCGTCCATCGATGGAGAGCTGCTGTCCTACGTTGAAACGGTGCTGCAAAGCAGCGCCGACGAGTTCGAGAACGGCGACGAGGTATACGAAGCGGTCGGAGCGATCCTGCACGAGGTTTCGCAGGAGAAATCGGAGGACGATGTGCGCGAGATTTGCGACAGTTTTCTACGGCTACTGAAACCGGGGCGCCACAACGACGATGGTGGTGGCGGTGGCAGGTTTCTCGGCGGTGGCCACAAAAAGATTCTGGCCGCCCCGATCCAGCTCGGTGAGATGGCGGCCACGCAGGAAACGGCAGGCGATGACGTGCAAAGCATCTGGGTGATCCAGCGTGACGACAGCCTGAAGGTGGACAGCCGGAAGCTGGAGAAAGCGGAAGCAAAGCGTCAGCAGAAACTCGAGAAGCGCCAGGAAGTGAAAGCGGCCGTGGCGGCCGCAGCGGCCAGTAGTACACCGGTGCTGCAGACCGCTACCGCGTCGCAGGTGATCAGCAAGAAGGACAACAAGCTGGAATCGAAGGGCCTGAACCGGTCGATGGACGTGCGGATCGAAAACTTTGACGTTTCGTTCGGCGACAAGACGCTACTACAGAATGCGGACCTCCTGTTGGCTGCCGGGCGCCGGTACGGATTCGTGGGAAGGAACGGCCTGGGCAAAACCACGCTGCTGAAGATGATCTCCGGCAAGCAGCTACAAATCCCGGCCCACATCACCGTACTGCACGTGGAGCAGGAAGTGGTCGGTGATGATACGACCGCCCTGGACAGTGTGCTCGAGGTTGACACGGTCCGCACGGGACTGATCGAGCGTGAACGGGAACTGAACCGTCAGATTGCGGCCGGTTCGGCCGACGCTAGCCTTAGCACCGAGCTGTCCGAGGTGTACAATCAGCTGCTGATGATCGAGGCGGAAAAGGCTCCGGCCCGCGCTTCGATCATCCTGAACGGGCTCGGGTTCTCGAAGGAAATGCAGGCCCGGTCGACGCGCACCTTCTCCGGTGGCTGGCGAATGCGTCTCGCCCTGGCGCGGGCCCTCTTCTCGAAGCCCGATCTGCTGCTGCTGGACGAACCGACCAACATGCTGGACATCAAGGCGATCATCTGGCTGGAGAACTATCTGCAGAACTGGCCGACGACGCTGCTGGTCGTGTCGCACGACCGAAACTTCCTCGACACCGTTCCGACCGACATCCTGTACCTGCACTCGCTGCGCATCGAAACGTTCAAGGGCAACTACGAGCAGTTCGACAAGACGCGCACCGAACGGCACAAATCGCAGCGCCGCGAGTACGAGGCCCAGCTGGCGCACCGGAACCACGTGCAAGAGTTTATCGATCGCTTCCGGTACAACGCGAACCGGGCGGCCAGTGTGCAATCGAAGATCAAGATGCTGGAGAAGTTGTACGTATCAGATCCGGGGTCCGATCGAATGCCGCTGACTAATTCGTTCGTTCTTTGCAGACCCGAGCTGAAACCGGTCGAGAAGGAGATCGAGGTGACGCTCAAGTTCCCGGAGGTGGAACCACTCAATCCACCGGTCATGAACCTGAACGAGGTGCAGTTCAAGTACAGCGACGACAAGGTGATATTCACTAGCGTCAATTTAAGCGCCAATCTCGACTCGAGGATATGTATCGTAAGTTACCGCAGATCCCCCAGCTGGCCGGCCACTCTAAACCTTTCCGTCCTGTACAGGTCGGTGAAAATGGAGCCGGTAAGACGACGCTGCTGAAGATCGTGGTCGGACTGCTGCAGCCCACCGGAGGGTTGGTGCACATGCACCGTGGCGTACGTCTCGGGTACTTCTCGCAGCATCACGTCGACCAGCTGGACATGAGCGTCAACTGTGTGGAGCTGCTGCAGAACGCGTACCCGGGCAAGCCGATCGAAGAGTACCGCCGGGTGCTCGGGAGCTTCGGTGTGTCCGGTGATCTGGCCCTGCAAGTCGTGGCCAGCCTTTCCGGTGGGCAGAAATCGCGCGTGGCACTGGCCAAGATGTGCATGGGACGGCCAAACTTTCTGGTGCTTGACGAACCGACCAACCATCTCGATATCGAAACGATAGAGGCGCTCGGAAAGGCGGTCAACAAGTACACCGTAAGTTGCACTGCCCTGCCCCCGGGTGGCCAAACCGGTTTTAAGCCGACATTCTTTCCTACAGGGTGGCGTAATTCTCGTGTCGCACGACGAGCGGCTCATACGGATGATCTGCAAGGAGCTGTGGGTTTGTGGAGACGGCACGGTCAAGAGCGTGGACGGTGGCTTCGATGAGTACCGGAAAATTGTCGAGCGTGAACTGGAAGCGGTCGCCGGTTAGCCGGCGCCCCGGCTCGGGAGCACCGTTGCCGGTGGCATCCCTACCCGGAAGCCTATTGCTCGGGCCGTGTCCCCAACCTAAGGGAGAATGTATTGTTGGGCGCTTCTCTCAAGGGCCAACCCAACGCTCCGCTCCGCTTGTTTTCTCACTGGACTCCATTCTACTCTCCCCGTTATTTTTTGTTTATTGTTTTCGGATAAGTTTGTTGCGAAAAAAACCCGACTACAGTTTGCGGCCTACCCACGGAACGGCGGGTGTATTATTGAATCGCGCGCCATCACCCAGTATATAAAGGATCGCGGCGCGGTGATGGCAAAAAAGGAACACAAGAGAACGGAAGCAAAATACGATAATAAAAACAATTGTTTACAAGTAATCCGTCGGGTCTCACCAGAAGTTGGGACTCAACATACCCTCCGGGCGAGTGATTCTTCCCTCGCTAAGTATCTGCGTGACCAGGCCCTCGAGCCGTGCCTTCGGGCCGCCGGTATCGATGCGATTGAGGGCCGCCAAGTAGTCACCCTGCAGCAAGCGTAACACCTTCAGGAACTGCCGACCGTAGGCGGCATGCAGATCGGCACCGGCCGTTTGCAGAAACTCGCCTATAACCGTAGCGCAGATGTCGGGCTGCGGGAACCGGTTCAGGATGTTCGTTAACCAACGCCACCCGTACTCGAGCCCGTGCGGGTGCGGCAGGTTAGCGTCATCCCGTCGCGGCACGGTCACAATGACGGCCGCATAGAGCCGTGCCAACCCGGACATGCGCTTCAGGTATTGGTCCTGCTTTTCGAGCGTCCCGTCGGTGAACCGATAACCGAGCGTCTTCAGAAACTCCTCCTGACTTTGGCCCTCCAGCTGCGGAAGGTAGTACGGCACAAGGTACGGACACTCGCGGTGAAGGTAAGCCAAAAAGAACAGACCAAACTCGGGAAAGCGCTGCCACAGGGCGACGACGATCGCAGCGATCGGAAAGGCGGCCGACGCGTTGCTCGAAATACCGGTGTCGGCTTGGCTCTGCAAAACAAAAGGCAAAAGAACCGGATTATCAGCATTCCGTTGCCCTTGGTCCTGACCCGTAAGCTTACCACAAACTTCTTGGCCAACAGCATCGTGCAGTACGTCCGACCGAGGGGATGCCCATTGACGGACACGTTCACATCGGCCACCTTCACATTCTGACCACTCAGCAGGGCGGCCAATTTATTGTACTTGTCGATAAAGTGTTCCCGATTGACGGCGGAGATCGCGTTCACCGGTATATTGATCGCCTTCTGGCAGTTGAAGCGGTACGTCTTCATGGAGGCATCATCCAGCAACTGCTTGACCACCGCCTGGTGTTTTTCGTAGAAACTTTTGACCTCGGTGTAAAAATGAAGACACTCGGGCGAAACGGGCTGAAAGAAGGGTTCATTCTCGGGAATATCGGTAGGTGGTGGCATCGGTGGTGGTGCGGCCACTATTCCGGCACCAGCGTCCGTAGTGTCCGCGGCCTGCGGTTGCTGTGGCGCACTGAGATTGATCGCTTGCTGCTGCTGATTGGCCTGTTCCGCGGCGGCTAGCTCTTGAGTGCGCTGCTGTTGCAGTTGCTCTTGTTGCTCCTGTTGCTGCTTCTGGGCGCTCTCGATTTGGGCCACAATTTCCGTCACCTCTAGGTTAACCTGATCCAGCTGCCTGCAGTAGTCAGCGGCCTGATCCGCTTCCTTCTGGTCGACCTCCTGACTGGCGTTGATCGTTTGGAGCAGCAAATCAAAGTCTCGCTGCAACGTACGAACCGCTTTCTTCTGATTGACAAACTTGGTCGCGTGCTGGACACCGATCGCGGTCAGTGCTTTCGTGAACGTGTCCGTGCCCAGCCGAAACGCGCCACTGTGCTGGCGGATCGTTTCGATCAGCTGATGCTTTCGACGAAGCTCATCCTGACGGTGCTTCAACTGCGTGGCGATATCACTTTGCCGGCGGTTTTCCTCTTCAATCTCGGCCTGCCTCCGGTTGGTCGCTTCCTGGGCCGCCTGTTCCTCCTCGCGGATTGCGTTCATCAGCCGCTGGTCGGCCTCTTGCTGCTTACGGACGGCTTTTTCAGTGGCTTCCTGCAGACTTCGCCTCAACTGCTCTTCACGCTGCTGATCCGCCTGGCGGATCCTTGTTTGCCGCTCGTCCAGTGACTTCCGGACACTCGCTTGCCGTTGTCGTTCGAGTTCCTGATGATGCAGCTTTGAAGTGACCGTCTCACAGTCAGGCGGAGGATCGCTGCTGCGCTTAGCACTAACCGGTAGTCGGTTGCTCGTGGGTTTGCCAGCCTTCGTTCCGTTCCGTCTGTCAGCATCCTTCACGGTGCTCGGTGAGCCTTCGTTGGGAGCGTTCACATCGTTCTCTTTCAACGAGTCGCTGGTGTTGAGCTGGCTTGCTTTTGGCACTTGCGAAAGATCGGCACAATCCGGTCCAATCGTGCGCTCTTTGATCATGGGCGATAGTTTAGCCGCATTTCGTAGCGCAGAAATCTTCATCGTTTCAAACTCGGACAGCAAATCATCCACGTTAAACTGCGGAAGTAGAGAGGTGGTCAGTTAATTATGTCGATTGGGAGTTCCGATTCATTTACCTCATTTTTTGATCCCATCCTTTTATCAGCCTTCACCTAAAATATTGCTCTACGATTGATTTAATCAGCAGTTCGCGGCAAAAACCGATTCGTTTCAAAGCCGAAGTAAACAAATCAGCCGATTGTAAACAATCGGCGTTCACTGACAGTTGGCGTGAATGTGCTGTCAACGGATGTCGACATTGTTCGACATAAGGAATTGTTTGTTACTTTACAAACAAATTAAAGCTTTCTTTCGAGTTTAACGAAAGGTTATTCCATTTTGGGGGGTAAAACTAACACGAAAAAATAACAAGAACTACCCATGAAACACGGATTAAACCAATTCGTAAGAATATTCGAGGATTCGTAAGAATTCTTCGGAACAGTTCTCATCTTCTCATCTATCAACCTTGTGATTGTTTACTTTCAGGCACACACGTTTTTGCGAATGCGAACTTGTCGGCATTTTTGGGCAAAAATTGTCCCTTGCGAAGGATAATGGATCAGCAGAAAACCATTTTCAACTATCTCCGATCCGTCGATTGCTGCCGGGTGTGCTGCTTGCGGCATCTTAAAGCCACGAAGGAAGACTTTCTCGATGTGAATGCTGCGTTGGCGAAGGTAAGGCGTCGGGGTGTGATCGTTTCGCCGGTTTTGACCTGCCTTATTTCGTTTGTAGCGTAATCTGGAACCACAGGAAACGACCACTGATGAGCCGAGAGTGAAAAAGGCGAAGCCAAATCTGTGCATCACTTGTCTGGGACTGTTCGAGTCGCTCGATTCCCTGGTGGCCGAAGTAAAGCAAAGTGAGGCCTTCCATCGCTTTCGCGTTGAGGCCGGATTTCTGATCTCAATATCGCTACCGATCGTGCTACAACTTCGCCAGCTGGCACTGTGGTTCGATCTGTACGCTCGCTTCCCGGACACGTTCCGCAAGGACACGCCGCCCGATTTCGCCATTAAGGATGCCCTGAAGATCATCATTATTGATCAGCTTGAACGAACGCTCGGCAGACCATTCTCGGTGGACGGTGTAATGATAACCGTTCCGTACAGCTACGAGCTAGAGCAGAAGGAGCTGGCCACACTGGAGCTTATTCAGCCAGAAGTTTTTGCCAAGCGAAAACGGCACAAACATTGCAAGCGAGATTTCATCACCCGGAACGCTTTCGAAAAGTTCTTTCACCCGGACGTGATCGATGGGGAATTGTTTGGCAATCACTACCCTGTGCCACCGGTGGTGGTGCAGAACGAGGGGCTGGTTCGTGGTCCGGTCTCGTTTACCGGTCCCACCATTTTCCTTGCCGGAAGGTACAACAAGGTATCGCGTGAACTCAGCCAAACTCCGTGGATCATCGACGGCAAGCGGATGATGGAGGGCAGCGTACAGGAAACGATCGGGGCACCCATCGCACCACACTTTGGCGTACCGCTGGAGCAGCTAATATTTTCCGCCAGCGGCCGCGAGGATGTCGATGTGCGCTGCCTCGGCGAAGGACGTCCGTTTGTGATGGAGATACCGAACGCGGTGTGCGATCAGTTGCCCGAAGATGTTGCCGTCGCCATGGAGCGATCCGTGGACGAGTCGAAGAATGTCTCGATCAAGGACCTGCAGCTGGTAAAGCGTGAAGATCTCGGTCACATTCGTGGTACCGAGCTAGATAAGAGGAAGTTTTATAGTGCCCTTTGCGTAACGGCGGAACCGGTTACGAAAGAAATGATCAGCAAACTGCGCACCGCAGAACCGTTTGTTATAGAGCAGGTGACGCCGCTACGGGTACTACATCGGCGGCCACTTCTGAAGCGGCAGAGGACGATATACAGCATGCGGGCACAGGCCTGCCGGGACAATCCGCACGCCATGGTGATCGATATCGTGACGGAGGCGGGCACCTACATCAAGGAGCTAGTCCATGGCGATTTCGGACGGACGCAGCCAAATTTATGTAAGATGATCGGTATGCCGATCGACATCCAAGCGCTCGACGTGATGGCAATCGATCTCGATTGGCCCAAACGATTGAGACGGTAAACTGTCGTAAGAGATGCGAATAAAGAGTTACAGAGAAGCACATTCTTTTATTTGTCTTACAGTTTCTATCAAACACCGCTATCGGAATAGTAGTACAAGTTGGAAACGTTCAACAAACTACAAAAGAACTTTTGCTTAGATTGGCAGCCTCAAATAAATTTGGTGAATCGTTATTTTTATATCAAACGGGGCATCTATTTCGTTTAAACCTTTACTAATATTTATTGAATACTACACTTGGGGTTTAATGAAACTAGCAGCGAAAATACACATATCCAGATCTGATGTCCAATGCCCATAAACGTGCCTTAAAACATTAACACTCCATGTGCACAAATAAAGCCTCGGGCAGTCCTTAGCATGATTAATTAAGAGACTGTGGCGACCTTGGTCCCCACCAAGTGCTGTGGCAACCTTGGTCCA